>NC_071087.1:30983492-31283492 GCF_027358695.1 Spea bombifrons | reverse complement strand
TGTTAAACCATTAACTGAATCTGTCAGACAATTTCCCTTGGCAGTGCATCCCACATCTTATCTGCCCTGACTGTAAATAAATGTTTGCTTTGCTGAACATTAAATCTTTTTTCCTCCAAGTGTAGAATATGCCCTTATGCTGTCTGTAATATTCTACAAATAAAACAATTTCCACACAAATCTTTGGTAATCATATATCCACAAAGTCTCTTAAATTTTTATATTTTTTTTAATGAAAAATGGGGTCATAACAGAACAGCTTTTGCAGCAAGTACCTGAGATTGCACACTGCTGTAAAGTCTATTATTGACAAATATTCTCATACCCTTGTCCAGATTGTATTTCCCAATAAACAGCCATTTAATTTATAATTATCCAGCTTTTTTACTTTTTTTACTGTTTTCTATGCTAAAATTCAAATATAGTACAAACATTTTCTCTTATCATTTGTGTTTATGTTTTACAGTGACCTATTGTTTTTCCAAAATCCAGTTAGATCACATCTCATAAATACCTGGTCACCATTATAACCTATAGTTTCATTAAAAAAAAGCAAATTTGTTCATGACTTTCTAGTATGCAAAAGGCTGGAAAATACCACATTTATAGGAGATAGCTGGCACCTTCTGGCCTTGGGACATGTAATAATTAACACACACTCAGTCTAACACCCACTCACTGTAAGACAATGATAGCCTCCACTCACCTACTTCTACTACTACTACTACTGCATGGAGTCTGAACCTGTTTTCTACTGCGGGGTCTTGTAATGTCATGTTATATGGTTACTCTGAGCACTACCTTGACCAGACCACAAAACAATGTACCTGGTGTCACAATGTACCTAATTAGGTACAATGTACCTAAATGCTACACTTTCGTGAACATGCTGCTTTAATATAATTGAAATAACTGTATAATTGTGCGATTATCTTGGTGGGGTCCAATAAACATTTTTCATAGGTTATTCCATTAATTTGATTACTATAAAACTCAAAATTCACAAAAACAGTTGCACAATTTTTAACATAATAGATGTTATAATCCACCACTGTGCCTGTTTAAGAAAAAGTACAATAGTCGTCTGTACGATTCAAGGGTTGTTTCCGAAAATGCCTAGCAAATAAACATTAACATCATTGTTCCCTGGCCTGATTTATATGCCATAACTGATTATATTTGAAAAAGAAAGAAGTGTCCTTCAAACTTTATTACTGTATAACACAATACCTCATTGTTTTTTTATCTCTATTTTTTTTGTAATTCTCCCAACTTTTAACATAGTGATACAGTTTAATTTCCTTCCTGTTCTAGCCGATTTTGTAGCTTTTTTAGGGAAGAAATTGATTTCTTGGAAAAAGACCTGAAACGGATTAATGCGTAGTAATAATACTGACCAAAGTTTTAAACATGAAACAGAATGTATGCACAGTTTATTGAATCCATATGACTTTGTTCAATTCTTTAATATTGTAGATATGAAGTCAGCCAATTTGCAATATTAAATCCAAAATGCAAAATAATGGTCTTCTACTGGAGCAATCTCCCTTTGTTATTTTACAAAGTGGCTTTCCTCAAATCAAAACATTCAATCACATTTGTCTTTCATTTTTTTACACTAATATTTAAGTTAAAATGAATTTCTCCTAACTTTTTTTCTGTAGCGTTTCATAGTTTTTCACAAACCCGTCTCCTATGCGCTGCTGATTCAGGATCAATGCACTGGGAGTATGTGTATGTGCTCTTCTAGTAATTGCAAATGTGAATTGTACTAGCGCCATGTATAAATGCCCTTCAAGCGCTTTTGCATGTGGGTACATATATTTTTTTGTTTACTTTTATACACAAATATAGCTAATACAGAGACCACTCCTAGCTCAACCCCCAGCAACAAAATGACTGAATTATTACCAATATAGTAAATCGGATAAATATAGAAAACATGTAGCTATTCATTTTGCACTATTAAGAAGGAGGCACTTTATACGTCTTTTTCAGGTTCTCACTGTTTTTGTACCGCTAGTTTTCATTTACAGCTAATTTTGTGTCAGAATGGAAAAATCCCTTTGAAAGAAATTTCGTTTGACCTGAAAGGGCAGAAAATATTAATTTACCCGAATTGTTTTTGGTACGTTTGTACAAGTCTAATCTCTGATGTATTTCAACTCTACATACATTAACTGAAAACACAACCAAAATGTGCATTGTTCGATAGATTTGAAACAATTACTAGTTCTGCTGGTATTTGTTTGCAGACTGTCTTTAAGGCAACGGAAATAGACTCAATGGTAGGGCTGCCATATTTCCTGCAAAAAAACAGAAATGCTCAAGAGGCTTGGTTCATGGACAAGGGGAGAATCGGACAAAGAAAGAAAACATAAGAACAAGAAGAAGCAAGAGAAGAAGCAGAGCTGCAGGAAGGGAGACAGAGACACAGAAGCAGGTCAGCATGGATGGTAGGGAGACATTGTGAGAAAGTTTGAATGTGAGAGTGTGAAAGAGAGAGTGTGATTGAGCATCAGAAAGTGTGAGTGAGAGTGAAAAAATACAATGAAAAAATGAAATGCAATCCATTGCCATCCAGTCAGCAGATACTCATGGTCTCCATGATTTTAAACATAAAATTGATTATGCACGGCAGAAGGAGTGAGTGTATTGAAACTGCCCCTAAAACCTTTGTATTTCTGTTTTTCATTTCAGTGAATGGAAAGATTTTTTTTGTGTGCTGAGAAAAATAAAATGAATATATTTATCTTCTGGTAAAAAATAATATGTTACATAATCATATACTTTATGTAAAAGAAAATATATAAGTTTCTTGTATTTGATCATGACACTGATTAAACACTGATTAAACACAAAGTATTTTTTTTTAGAAATGTTCTTGCTATCCAGATTTTCCTGATTCTTTGACTTAAGGTCATACAAATTGCAATTATATCTAAAAATCAAGTATGCTGAAGAGCAAGATGCAGGACACTGTTCACAATCAAAGTCAAAGTTCAAACATACCATGGCAAGATATACAAACAAACAGCCCAATAGTCAGGGCAGGCAGCTGTTATGTAGAACTCTCAGGTTTCTGGGTAGATGTGGGAGGCATGGCTGACTTGATTGGTCATGAAGAATGGCTATCAAGGGGATTGTGAATACATAAAGACATGTCTGCAAGTTATATCTGATTAGATCCCTAGGAACTATTGTGCAAGCCATAGCTGGAGGTGACCAGAGGCCAGTCACACATGAGCCAAACACATCTTCTTCAAGAAAATAGGTGGAGGAGCTAGCAATGAATAGTGGGGATTCTAATCATTCATTCTATGTGTTTGAATGTGGAAAAACTTAGGTACAAATAAAGGCTAGAGTATAATGAATGTGCTATAATGAATAGAGTATAATAAAATCTGCTCAGGTTTACGCGCTTAAAGGGAAACGTCCAACATATGTGTTATTACAAGTCTAAGAGTAAAATACATTTTACAAAATATTATGCAGTTTTTTTTCTTTTAACCTAACGCATAACCTAATGATTTACTGCAGCTGCATATTACACATGTGTATGTGTTCTAGCTCTGTTTATCTTAGCCCAATCTAATAGACAAACACCCTGACTTCTTATTATACTGCCTGTGGTAAACGATATAACGAATCAGTCTTTATCACCAAGACTGAGAAATGAAAGTCTATGGAGGGATGGACTTTATTAGCATTGCAGCAATGAATCAGCTCAGTGTAGTGATTTTGCAGGCAAATTATCCTTAATATCACGACTGACAATGACAGCCTCCTGGTCTGCAGATGAAGTTGAAAACCACATTTTTGTTAATGTCATTCTACAAAGCGCTGTATTTTATGCTCAAGGATATTTTTTTCTTCCACGGCACTTATACTAGAAAGTGCAATTAATGTTTTGTCTAAGTGGACTAGCACCTTTAATTCTAATTGACCACTAATGAAAGATGTTCTATAGTTTTGTATACAAAGTAAAAACAGAAAATAAAAGACAAAATATAAATGTTGTTGTATGCCTTCCAACTATTGCTTATTCCCTATAATCTTTATACTAACTTCTCATTATGTCGCTTGAGATACATTTTAAAAGTAGTGCATTTTTAAATGTCTTCTTTTAAGCCTGCCAATTTCAATTATGAAAAGGTTAGAACTTTATAGAAACAAAACTCAGTCCTTAAAACATTGTCAACCTTCCCAAAGGCTTTACATGTTTTCGTCATTTAATTAAATTGCTTCAAAGGGAACACAGTCATAAAATGCTTTGAAAGCTATTTTTGCTTTAATTGGAGAGATAAAGAGCTTTTATTTCACTGCCTGGAATGTATCTATTGTAACTTTTTCTATCAAACATAAACATTCATTTTAGTAATTTTCATTAATTTATGTTTATTTTTCAAGAGATAGTAAAGAACATGATGTGAGTTTCACAAGCATAGAAGTTGTTATTTTTGTTATAGTTTAATTTCATTAAAAGCATACCAATTATTAAATTCGCTACTTTTTTTTAAGGTTTACATGTCAGTTGTAAAAAATTTCAGATATGAATCTGATTTCTGTTTTTTTCCCCTACAGAACAAGGATACGTCAAGTAAGTAAGTAAGTAAGTAATATCAAAGGATAAAATGAAAAGGGAAGACCAAAATAAATGATACGTTACACAATCAGGCCAAAGAGGACGAAAAATTCAGACCACTCCTGAGGTTGTGTGAAAAAAAATCTACTATTGATAATATGTACTCATTTGGTGCATAGGCTTTAATAGCTGCTTTACCTGCCACTCTAAACACAATTCTAAGTTGTACTTAGCTGTACATTAAAAAAAGTAATTATCATTAAAAAAATAGATGAGAAGAACTATGAACCAATAAAAGTTGATAAATATCATAAACAGAAGTACTACTTATCAGCTCATAAATGACTAAAATGAACATTGGCACACACTCTGTGAAACAAGCCAATATTTTATCTAGGCACCAAGCAAAGTTGTTAGTTGGCCTTCTATGGACGTTCCCCTATGTCTACTGTAGTTATGTTTTGAGCTGGTAAGGAGACATTTTTAATAATATTTAGACATGTAAAATGGGCCAAAAATTATTTGGACTCATTTTTCAGTTCGTTTTTGGCCCATTCGTTTTTGGGCATTGAATTGCGTTCCCTGCACATTTGGTTTGGCTGAACATTTGGGGGCATTGTTAATTTGGGAATTAAATTTGTTGCCTGGTGCCCACATTCACTCTCACTCTCATTCTTGTTCATTCTCTCTCACGCTCTATAAATGTTTCTCAACCTTTTCTGTCTGACCACTTCAGCTTCCACATCCTCTTCTTCATCATCTTTTATCTTCAATCTGCTTTGTCCACATCTCCGCCTACATAACCCGGCGGGAACTTCCACCAAAATTGGAGAATGTTGGAGAGGACGTCACCGGAAGTGCTGCCATATTGCCTTGAGTTCAACTTAGGTTGTCAGGAACCTGGTAAGCAGGTCAGGTAGGAGCCCAGTTGCAGGTGATATCAGAGGCCCAGTTTATACCCCACGATTCATAATTACTGGGAGGAAGGTACAGATGAAACTAAAATGAAACACACAGTAGGCTGAATAGTAATATGCAGGCCTGGACTGCGACAAAAAATAGGCCCAGGCATTTCAGACTGAGCAGCCCATTTTTATGAAAAAACATATATGTACATACACATACATAATACTTGGTCATTCAACATGGGAAGCCTGAAGCCACAATTTAGTGCCACTAATCCTTGAAATAATTATTATAGAGTAAATAATACAGGAGGGCGTTTTATCTCTGGATAACTAAAAATGAAATAGTTCCTACTGTAAATTAAGGAAACAGATAACCAAACACACACACCCGGACAGGCTTTTCCACATCGACACCCAGACACACACCCCAGGACAGGCTCTGCCACACCGACACCCAAACACATACCAGGACAGGCCCTGCCACACCGACACCCAAACACACACACAACAGGACAGGCTCTGCCACTTTGGTATTGATTTATGTGATGGTCGCTGCCCCCAAAACAGCCTGCCTGTGGCATCTTTGCCGCCAAAACAGCTTGCCTGTGGCATCTTTGCCACCAAAACAGCCTGCCTGTGGCACCTTTGCCACCAAAATAGCCTGCCTGTGGCATCTTTGACCCCTCCTTACACATCCATGCTATCACACACACACACACATATTCATTCTCTTGTTCACAAATATTTATTCACTAATCATTCACTCATTCAGATATTCATTCATAAATTGATACTCATTAATTCCCTCATTCAGATACTCATTTACATATACTCATTCACAAACATTCATTCACTCCTTCACTCACTCACTCAATCTCACATACTCCTTCATACAGCCTCCCTCACCCACCTTACCTGAACTGATGATGTACGGCCCGCTCGCAGACTTCCGTAGACAACCTGTTCTACTGCACAGGGGAAGCAGAAGCGCAGCAGGGTCATGTGACGTATGTGACGTACGTAACGTGACTCCGTTGGATTCCTGCGTCCCCCTGGCGGTAGAAGAGACGCTGCTCATGCGCGTCTGCCAGGTAAGTAGCGGGCCCGCTACTAGAGTGGCCGGCCCGGTCGCAGTTGCTGTGGGCTTAAGGGGCAGGTGCCCCTTTTGCCCTGCATTAAAGACGGCCACATAGGCCCAGTCAGTCAGCAAATGCCCGGTGTGCCCGATGGCCAGTCCAGGCCTGGTAATATGGTAGGGTCTCTATTGGAGTAAGCTGACAAAACAGGTAAATAAAACACAGGACTGGTCTTGACTGGCAATACAGATGGAAAGCCTTCAGACAGGGCACATGGTTGGAAAGCCCTCAGACAGGGCATACGGACACATGGTAGGGAACCGGACACACGGCAGTAGGCAGATAAACTGTAATGCAAAAGGCCAGAATGTAGGTATTTAAGGGTGAGGGCTGCACCCAGGTGTCATGGTTAAGTAGATGGAGTCCGAAATGCAAGGCTGGAGATGTGAGAGAGCGAGAAGCAAAGTACTGGTAGGGATTAAGCGTAGGCGAAGACAAGACTAGAAGAGGTCGGTTCAGGCAGCGTAGGTTCATAAACGACTAGGCAAGCAAAGGGTCAAAATCCAAGGAGACAAAATAGACGATGCAGATAATCCCTGAATGGAATACACATAAAGCACACTACATCTGAGTACTGTGAAAAGAAAAAGACACAGATTTATAGGGAGGAGGAAAGGGCACCCCCTATGATGCCATGATTGAGCCTAATTCCGTTCATCTGGGATTCCCGCCTACTGTCCCTTTAAGAAGCCGTCTGGGCGCACGAGAGACGGAACAAATCCTCTGTCTCGGTTCCCCTCGTGTTCCAGGTCAAGACAAATATCACATGATCTAATTACCATGTCAGGAAGGAAGTAATTAGATCAAATCCTGCAACACAATATCCAGGGGAAGGACAGAATGACATGAGACATAAATAATTACATTAGTTGGTGATGTCAGCGGGAATGCCCCCAACATCAGCGGGAACGCCCACTGATGTAATCGGGAATGCCCACTGACATAATCGGAAACTCCCACTGACATCAATGGGACCTCCCACTGTCGTCAAGGGGCCTCCCACTGACATCAGTGGGAATTCCCACCGACATCACGGGACCACCCACTGACGTCATTTGGCAGTCCTGAAGTCGGAGCCGGAGTCCTGAAGATCCCAGGTATGTCAGTATTCAATATTTAAGGGAAAGAATAATGGCTACAGCACACTACTCCAGATTGTAATATCAAAAGGCTTACAAATCCACCCCTGACATTACAAGCTCTCAACAGTGATGGTGCTTGCTATTAATCCATTAGCTAAGCTGTGTTTTCAATAACTGACGATTATTGAATATTACTCATCTATGTCGTTTTTTCTTGTCACTCTAGTTAACATCACTGTTAAGACAGACTACATAGACTGAATGGTTCTTATCTGCCATCACTTTCTATATCAGACTGTGGTAAATACTATTAAATAAAAAAAAACTCACATGTAAAGATCTTAACAATCCAGAGCTAACAACCCATAGCAGAGATACCTGATCTCTGGTGCTAACAGAAGCTCTACTCCTCCTCATACATGATTTTGAGAAATAACTTCATTGGATAATGCCCTAGGGTGAGTACTGTAGGAAGAGCATGATTTGTGTCTGTCTAACTATAGTAGAAGTAGAACTTTTAAACAGTAACAGACATTACTTTAATGCCTGTGGCAGGCATAATACTATCCTCAACATATGACAAGACCAAGGGCCAAGTATGTTCTTAAATGAGAAACCAAGAAGACTGGATGGAGTGACCCAAGTCCTATGTTTTTATTACCTATATTTTTTTTCATTAATTTATCATCATTCACTTTTATCAGATGCTTTTTGGGTTTTTTAATACTTGATATAAGGTGGAAAATGTCCTTTTGGGTTTTCAAAGTCATTTTGGTAAAGGCTGAGTTCCACCCTGGATATACTGATGGGTTTGGATAATTGAATACTCTTGTATTTCTTACCCCTTTACATAGATAACAATAACAGATACTGACAATGCAAACAAGGCAGCATGTGCCTGCTTCCAGGAAGCTACATGTGTTGACTTATTCAGGCCATCGCATGATATATGGATGGATTTTATTTTGGGAAATGACATTCTGGAGTAAAAGATATGTCAACACACAATAACTAAATCGTGTTTTTTTCTGCTTTGTCTGCAATAAAATGTGTTTAACTGTCTCAGTGCTAGAAACTAAAATGCTACATTTCACAATTTGTAACCGTGCTAAAGACTGTTAATGTGCTAAAGGCTACAACCAACCTCCTTTCGTTCCAACCAACCTCCTTTCAAGATCTTTAAAACTTTTGTGGAGGACATTGTCCCAAGCTTAAAACTCATACATTTAATACACTACAAGTTACAATGCAAAAAATGTGTACCTCTTTGAGAACCAGATTGACATTTATTTATGAAAGGAGGAGCTTGAGGGTGAGTGTTGATGTGTCTCCTGCAGCAACAGTTGACCTGGCCCTGCATAATGCATAGGCCAATCTTAACTATTTAACTTTTTGTCATACAGGGCTGCTCACCTCAGCTTTAAATAAAAACTCACTGGGATTGGTTTGTAACTACCCAAGGTCTCAGTATAATTGTGTTCTAGCAACTATGACCTATTTATTTTTAGTAAAAAAAGACATAAATGGGGAGGGCAAAACATCTACAGATGCCTCAACTACAAAAAGTAATATACAGTTAATACTTGGAGTTTTTTTATGAGCCAAGTAAAGTTACCAAAAATATATTGCACGTTATAAATTATATTTGTTATGTATTATTTATCAGACTTGTGCATTCGTATTCGGGCGAGCAAGAAAACGAACACGAAGAATCTTTGTGTTCATCTTCGTCTTCATTTACTAATCTCCCTGGTCCCTTTACCATCTAGCCTACCTTATCTATGCAGCGTTGCAGGGGTTTACGGGAGCGGAAATCCGTAGGTTCGCCGTCAAGAGTTAAAGGGCTGTGCGAGCGACTCGATTGATCACCTGCAGGGGCCTCCTCTGGCATCAACCAATTGGTAGGTCCGTAGGTTCACCGTCAGGAGTTAAAGACCTTTAACTCTTGGATGGAGGAGATAGGCCAAGTTCCCCGCCAGGAGTTAAAGGGCCTCCTTTGGTATCAACCAATTGGTTGTAATTGTTATGTGTGCAAGATACTGAATAGAAAATTATATTAAAACATGGAAGAAATATAATTGAAAAATCATATTATTGGTTCTAAAATGAATGTTTTGAACATTTACTAAGATTTGGGGATAATAAAGCGGAAATGAAAGTGGTTAATTCATATATATAAGGAATCCACTCCCTTAAAGTAGAACTGATTTGGCAATTTTAACTTGATCTGATTAAAAGGAGAACCTGAATAGTATCCATAAGAAAATCATTAAATACATTATTTAAAATCTCTAGATATACTTTATGTCCAATAGGTGGCTTAGATAAATAAGAACTTCCAAGCTTATCTTTTAAATATAAAGCCAGTCATAGTGAATAGAATCAGAAGAACTTTCTTTGTATTTTCTGAATCTCATTTAATCATATATATCACAGACTATATTATATTTTTCCACTTAAATGGTTCTACCAATGCTGAGGCATTTTATCCCAAGGATATAGCGATAATTACATCTGATGGATAAAAGAAGAAAATTATTATTTTTAAAAATTCTTTCCAGAGCAAAACATACAGAATTTAATATAAAATAAAGAAGAAAACAGTAAAGAGTTAACAACTAAGAGATATATATATACAGTGGCGGAACTACTGGGGTCGCAGGGGTCGCGACTGCGACCGGGCCCTGGAGTTCTGCCAGTCAGGGGGGCCCAAGGGGTGCCGAGCGCTTGGGCCCCCCTGACTGACAGAAATCCAGGATGCCTCTGCTCACGCCGCCGTCGCCGCTGCCGCCGTCACCGCCGTCGCCGCCGCGCTGCCCAGAGTGCAGTGTTGGGAGCGTGAGGCATTTTTCTCGGGTGCCGGAGCTTCATTCTGAACGCCGGCATATGACGTCATATGCCGGCGCTCAGCAGTGAAGCGCTGGCACCCGAGACAAACGCCTCACGCTCCCAACACAGGAGTTGATGGTAAGTGACCTACAAAGGGGGGGGTAGGGAGGGAGTGGGTAGATTGTGAGAAGGGGGTGGGCAGGGAGGGAGAGGGTAGATCGTGAGAAGGGGGTGGGTAGGGAGGGAGAGGGTAGATCGTGAGAAGGGGGTAGGGAGGGAGAGGGTAGATCTTGAGAAGGGGGGGTAGGGAGGGAGAGGGTAGATCTTGAGAAGGGGGGGTAGGCAGGGAGAGGGTAGATTTTGAGAAGGGGGGTAGGGAGGGAGAGGGTAGATCTTGAGAAGGGGGGTAGGGAGGGAGAGGGTAGATCTTGAGAAGGGGGGGTAGGGACGGAGAGGGTAGATCTTGAGAAGGGGGGATAGGGAGGGAGAGGGTAGATCGTGAGAAGGGGGAAGGAGAGGGGAGATAGTGAGAAAGGGATAGATGGGTTGGGGGTTGGGGGGGCCCTTAACAGATTCTCGCACCGGGGCCCTGAGGTTTCTAGTTACGTCCCTGTATATATATATATATATATATATATATATAAACAGGGAGAAGAAAAGGGATAAAAAGTTTAAACATATATCACCACATTACAAAGTATTAACTACTGCCTGCAAGCTCTTGTTCAAACAAAGAGATTTTGAAAGAGAACATGAGATCCTCTAAAGAGATAATTATTTTCTTTATTAGATGCACATAAAATTTGGCATAGGAGCTCCCAGCTGGCGACCGGTAGAGTCGCTTGTACAGACCTTTAACCCCTGATGGTGAAATTCTGCTTGGGGTGACCATCTCCATGCTCCAGGAGTTAAAGGTCCGTACGAGCGACTCTATTGGTCGCCAGCAGGGGCCTCCTCTAGCATCAACCAATTATTAACCCTTTTAGCCCCTTCTTGATTCTACAGTTTGCAAACTGCAAAGTTTGATTCTACCACAAATGTAAAGGCGGTTTACAGCCTTTATTGATACCCCCTTCAGCATCCTTTCCTTCAGGGTGTTATGTTTGTGTTCTTCCCGCCTGCACCCACCCTCATTTCACTCTCTTTGGTCCCCTCAGTTTCTATATTCTCCCTTTCCTAACCCTCTTTCTTCTCCTTTCCATGAGGTAGGCCCCTTTCCTACCTACCTAAGGGATCTAGGCACCTATTCAGACCAATTGGATGTTTCACCCATGTTTTAAATCTACTCAGACCCACTGGGCGTTACGCGCATGTTTTACCTATTCAGACCCACTGGATGTTACGCGCCTGTTTTACCTATTCAGACCCACTGGGCTTTTTGCGCATGTTTTACCCCTACCACATATATATATATATATATATATATATATATATATATAAATTTCTTTTATAGTACTGCTGAAGGTAATTCAGTTCCATTAAGGACAGTAACCATGGAGCTCAGTTGAATGCTAGGCATTTTTTGTGTGATTCAAATTGGAAATGAAGCCAAAGTGCAGAGCAGGAGTCAGAACGGCTAAGTAGCAAGAAGTACATCTGCTAACCCTTTCTTGACTAGAAGTGTTTTCAAAAACATCCTAGTCATAGATGATTTACTGGTTACATCAGGGTCCCTGTCAGGTGAAGGCACAGCACAAATGTTGAAGCATTATTATCTTTTATTTATTTAACACTGATCATTTATGCAGCACTTCTTACAATATGTGTATTCATTAAGTATATATTATAATCAACAGACTAAAACATAATGATATATTAAATAAAGAGGGCCCTGCTTGCAAGCTTACACTTACAAACAAGAAGGTTGACCATTTTCATCATCATCATCTTCTCAGGAGATGAGACAGAAAGTACAAATTTCATTGCAAATACTCCCAAAAATAGAAAAAAAATCATTAAAAAGCCAAACAAAAGTATTAAAATGTAGGTAGTTTTATAAGCTACTGGAAACTGTTTTTTTTACCAGCATCAAAGCAAACCCCACAGTTTTAACTTGATGAACTAAATAAGCATATCTGTAATGTTATTTATGCATTCAAATAAGCAATCTAGATGTATTAGAAACTAATTTATGTATACCATGGGAACAGCCATCTTAACTTCTGGATTTGCAGGATAATTCGCTGTCAAATTAATAAGTTGTGTTCATTGGTTCAAGTAGTATAAGTAAGGGTGTAGTGAGAAGAAAATAAATCATTTCAGGACAGGACATTGATTGCATAATGCTGGCCCTGCAGTAGGCTAGCACAAATCTGAGATAAAACTGAACCATACTTAATACCTCCAAAACAAATTAGCTAATTGATCAAAAAAGTACAAACTATAGGGAGTTCATTTAGCTAACTAAAGGTTGTGACAACAACCTCTCCCCTTTAAAGATCTTGATCTATATATTCTACTTGGTGTAGCAGTGTGACAACAAATGATAGAATCAGGGACATCATCCCTATTATTACTGAATGGGCAGCGATTGTTCTGATTAGAGGTAATTGTTTAATCATGTTAATTTCTACCTCAGTAACATTTTCATTGACGTAATTCATTTTATTTTGGTGTTGATTGAATTTGTTAGTTTAGACAAAAAACTTCTTAAAACGTTTTGTTATTTTGTGTGTGCACAGCTATTGAGTTAGGAATACAACAGATTGCATTTTAACTTGGTTTACATACCATACTTGGAGTGAATGTATTGTGTAGGTGGAACAGGACTCTTGAGCTGGTAGGTCATTCTAGGGATTGTAACTTCCCAGTCAATTGATAACATATTTAGGTAGATCATTATATTATTTGAAAACTAAAATAAGTAAAATATGAATATAATCATTGAATAAATTGTGTTTCATGGAAATATTATGTTGCTTACAAAGTAATCTATTTACAAACACATTTGGGTTTAAGGCTATCAAAAATAAAAAGTAATTTCTAAAAGCTAAACTGAGCTAAAAAACTGCATTGATAGTTAACACATATTGAAAACCACATCTGCATAACCTTATTAGTGGAATTTTCTTGAACTGTTTAATTACATAAGTCCAGCAATTTAAACTACCACACAAGGGTGGTAAAGAAACATGCAGATAAAGTTTAAGCTGCAAATTCTTCTGGATATTAGTATTACATGATTCAGATGAGAGCAGAAATTGTTAAAAACTTTAAAGCCCAAACTCTGATGAAGTGAGATCTCTACATCTGTTGTACTCAAAAACATCTGAATAGCCTGAAACAGTCTAACAAGTTCACCAGGTATCTAGCCATATAAGGTAGATGGAGCTGGAGAACCCAGGAGTAACTGGGCTATGAAGGAATTTATGTGTGAGAAGTTGGGACTGGGCCATGAGAGAGAGTGTAGGGTTAAAATTGCGGCATTGTGGCATTAAGAAAATGGCAATGTGTCACTGTAGCTGAAAATTTTCAGCTATACATTGTGTTAGGCACCCTTATCTGTGTATCATCGGTTACTGATGATACAAATTGCAAATGTGTCCAGTAGGATAAAACTACAAGCATGTCCACTGGAAATTAATCGCTGATTGTATGTTCTGCTGTGTGTATGTCACATTTGCCATGAAATTAACTTCCTCTTTGTAGTATTTGATTTAAAAAAGCATGAGCAGATATTTAAGTTGTCAAAGTATGGTTGTAAAAGTTTGAACAATTATTTGTATTCATTACATTATATGCATCCTAGACCTCAACACACTGGAGGATTTGAAAATAATGACATATCTAACGCATCTCAATTCCAAAATTTACAGTGCCTGTGTCTACTTTACATAAAGTTACAGTAATATTAATTAAGAAATTATTTATGTAACAGGTATCTTCAAGAAAAAATGATTCAGCAGTGCCATACACCGCTAGAGCCTAAAATCTAGAAAAAGTACCAATATGCAGCAAACAAAGTGGTAGGGTGCGCTACTAGATTGCACTTTATAATCACACCAAAGGTGTATTATACTTAACTCTCATGTGCATAGCAGAGGAGAATCCAATGCAGTTCAGTAATGTATATGTGCAAAAATAAATAAATTTTTTTTGTACCATGAGGATGAGATTTAAAACTTAGTTCAATCTCATCCTCAATTCACAACGCATTTGTAACCCTAGGCTTACCCCTGCAAAAATTTAAATGAAACATAATCAAAATAATAATGTAGAATATCAATACATAGTGCAGTTCAATTTTCCATGGATGCTACGGCCGGACTTATCTTCATCTCCCATCACTTTACTAACACCTCTCCCCTCTGTCAGTCTCTTTACTGGCTGCCTGTGCGCTTCAGGATTCATTTCAAAATCCTGACTTTCAAAGCTCTTCATAGTGGTTCCCCTACTTACTCCTACCCCAGACCTATCCCATACCTACCAACATTTCAAAATGTGAAAGAGGGACACTTTTTTTTTTCAATTCTTGCGGAACTTACCGATACAAGCAATTGCACTTTACAATGTCACGCTCGCATAACCATGCATATTAAAAATAACCAACACATTGAATTGAATTCCCATGAGGCTCAGCCAGACATACTACTTCCATGATGCTGGCTGAGCGTCATGGGAAGTGCAGCAACAGTAAAGCTGCAGATGCTAGCTGTGAACTAAAATCCCCATGATTCTCAGCGAGCCCGGTGTCCACCATAATGCTGACAATTACACACTTTCTTTACACACACATATACACATACACTGCCTTTACACACATACACACACCTGTCCATAAACACACATATCCACATACACTGCCCTTACACGCATATACATGTACACTGCCCTTACGCACACATATACATGTATACTGCCCTTATACACATATACATGTACACTGCCCTTACACACACATACATGTACACTGCCCTTACACACACATATATACATACACTGCCCTTACACACTAGCTAATAAATACCTAAGCTGCTCTTAAACACACCAGCCCATACACACACACAAGTTTACAAACACATACATACACATACACTGCCCTTACACCCCTTTCTCCACATCTCTTACCTCTTCCACCATCCCTCATCCTTCTTCCTTCTGCCTCCATCCTGTGGTGGGAGCGCGAGGCCTGTCACTTCAGACCTCGCTTTATTGCTCCCTCATCACTACACGCCGGCTATTGCTGCAGAGCGCAGGGATGACGTCATATCCCCACGCTCGGCATTATTTGCCGGCACGTAGTAATGAGGGAGCAGTAAAGCGAGGTCTGAAGTGACAGACCTCGTGCTCCCTAATGTTTAGTTGACTAGAGGGAGATTTCTCTCGCCTCACCCTTCCTGTGACCTGCAAAGCGGGACAGAGGAAGGGATAGGCAGGACAGAGACTCAAAATCTGGACTGTCCTGCCTAAATCGGGACAGTTGGGGGGCATGCTATCCACCTTTCCCATTCTTTTAAGGATGCCTTAACACCTTTCCTCTCATATTGCTTTAGCTCACCTTTCCTAGTCCCTCTCCTGCAATACTGCAACACTTTTACCTGTTGTATAATAAACCCTAACTCCCTCTAGATTGTAAACTCTTTTGAGCAGGGCCCTCCTCACCTGTATGTTTCTGTATGTTATATACTAATTGTTATGTCCTGTCTACTCTTTGTACAGCACTGAAGAATCTGAAGGGACTATATAAAACAATAAATAATAATAATAAAAGAACATGGGGGATATTAAGAAAGATTATGAATATCATGCACTTACTGTCAACTGAATGAGTGAATGTGAAGGGTGAATATATTTATAATTATTATAAAATTGACACAATGGAATCAAGGTCATTTTAAGCAACCTAGCAAATAAGAAATGTATGATTACAGAGCTATTTTGACTATAGATTGATTTTTGGTAAATTACATCTAAGTGGAAAAATAATGAGAAGAAAAGTAATTAAGCAGAAGACAAAATCAATCATAGAAACATAGAAAGTAACGGCAGATTAGAACCAGTAGGCCCATCCAGTCTGCCCAACCTCTGAGTATTTTCCTTTAGTACCTGCCCTTTTCCTATATCTAGCTTGGCCTTATGCCTATCCCATGCTTGCTTAAATGCCTTTACTGTAATAACATCTACCACTTCTGTTTGAAGGCCTTTTCAATGCGTCCACTACCCTTTCCGTAAAGTAATTTTTTCTAATGTCAGGGCCGGCCTTAGGGGTGTGCGACCTGTGCGCCACATGGTGCCATGGCAGCAGGGGCGCCTGCCCGGGACTTAAATTAAAACATTGTTTTTGCTTTTTTTTTACTTTATTTAACATCCATCATGTTAAATAAAGTGAAGAACAAAAAAAAAATGATTACTCTCTAGTTCTCATTATCCTCACTTACCTTGTTGCCGGAGTCCTGTGGTGGGAGCGGGAGGCATCCGTCTTTCCGCTTTGCCGCGGTGCCGACATTTCATGTTGAGCGCCGAAATATGATGTCATATTCGGCGCTCAACATGAAACGCCAGCACCGCGGCGGAATCACGGACAGTGATGGGCTACTTACATCTCTTCATTCATCCCAAAATATACTACAAACTGTTCTCTCCACTCATCCAATGATCTTCACTTCTCCTAGAGATTTCTAGTTCTCATGAACACTTGCAATATTTCTGAAGGGCTGCCCCTATACTCTAAAATACCCTCCCTAGCTTATCCACCTTTCCACCCTGCCGTAGGTCCTTCAAAAAGTCCCTGAAGATGCACTGGGATGCCCACAAACTTACACATTAATGTCCTTCCACCCATATCACTAAACTTTCCACATTATATGAACACTAGATGGGGATTAATATGTATCACAAATACTATGGTTTATTTAGAATATAAAATAATAAAATGTAGGATTTGGAAAAAGTAATAGAGTCTATAGAGTCTGCAGAGTCTATGGAAACATTAAATGTGTACAAACCTCTTTATGATCTAAGGTGTGTATTAGATATGATATGAAGCAAATTTTTCCTGCCTACAGCCTAGACCTAAAAGCAAGTGTCACAATTCAGATTAACTTTTTTTCACATCATTGTTGTTGTATAAGTCTAATAGCTAAGACTTCCAACTGTCCAACCATGACAGAAAGAAATAAGCCCCACATTTGACGGCAGATAAAAGCAGTTTTGTAAAGTTTTTTAATAAACAGCAATATAATGTTTTCAGGCAGCAGCATATTAGCCATGTGTGTGTATTCTTTTTTTTTAGCCCAATCTACTAGACATCCTAACTCCTTAGAATATTGGCCGTGGTAAACAATAGAATGGTTTAGCTCAAATCACCCAGCAGGACTAATGAACGTCTGTTGGGGAACAGACATCATTAGCATTGTCATAGAGGATCAGGTGAGCAGGGAACCCAAATACTACATTTTTAAATTTTACATTTTTTGAATGGCAACATTATCAATATCTTCCTCAAATGTAAGAATAACCTTTATTACCCTTTATTGGTTTGGTGGTGTTAGCATTAAAAGTTCTAGCCCCAAGTGTTCTACTGTGAATCTTAAGTGAACCAAAAATCACATCTTAAATTCATGTTTTCAACAAGATCCTTAATGCAGGAAAAACATACAGCACATACAAGAGACCCCATTTATTCCAGACAAGTAAAACTAATTTTCATTAAAAATGCTGCATCTGTTCCTTTCCCATCTGGGTATTGCCTTGGTACCGTAAACAATGAAACCGAGACACAAAATACATCTGCCATCTTTTATAATATAAACTGCCTTGAGAATGAACAATGCATCTATATTTTATAATGTATTGAATGCATCGGAAAGTCAACCAGACTACAGATAATTTTTTTGATTTGCTGGTTTTCAGGTGTGAGACAATTTCAACAGCCACTCATGGATAATTATTGATACCCTCGTTATTTACAAAATGGGCCACATCACTAGCGTAATTAGCAGCTTATTAGTGCTGCATATCACAGTTAATGTGTCATGAGAGAAGAAACAATGTTAAGCTGTTGTTTCCAATGACTGTCTTTGCTTGCAATTCATTTATATTTTTAAAACAGGTTCATAAGGACACTCCAATACCCCACACAAGTATTGGAAGAATATTCAACAGGTTTATAAGGACACTCCAGTGTTCCAGACAAACCTTTTTTAAGGTATTGGGACAATATTCAACAGGTTTATAAGGTCACTACAGTGTCCCAGACAAATCTTATTTTTAAGTACTTTATTATGCATTTACAAAAGCTTGAAGTAGCCAATCAGTGTCAAGAGAGTGCTTTCATTGATATCTTTCTTCACATGCATTTGGGGAGAGTCATTAGTCTCCAGCAGAGTGCATCTCTGGTTCACGGTGATCTTTTTTTCTGGGAAGCAAGGGTGAGGTATAGGCATGCCCTCTCCGCACCTTATTCCGATCCCACCACCATACAAATGTAATCTGTCTGGGGTTAGCCCCACCCTTACATGCAACAAGCACATATAATAGTTAGAGTTTCCCTTTGAGGAATAAAATATAAAAGGTATATATGGGTGTTACAGGCACACATCTACACACCCACACACCAGAACTGGAATCCTGGAAAAACAGGCAAGAAATGTAGGACTATGGTCACATTCAATCATTAGTTTCCTTACTAGATGAAAATTTGGAAAACCAAGCACTTCTTGAAGCTACTGATGTCATAAATTGAGAAGCTACCATTTACCAAACAACGCTCCAATCTACCAAAGTTACAACAGAAAGCCCTAACTGAATTACAGGGCAATAAGAACTTAGTAATAAAATCATCTGATAAAGATGGTAATATAGTTCTGATGGATTATGATAGGTGTTCAAAAATGGTACTGGATATCTTAGAGGACAAGACTATATATAAATGAATTTCACAAGACCCTTCCATCTTCTTTGTTAGGGAATTTAAGGACATCTTGAATGAGGCACTTGAAAAACATCTTATTTCCGGTAATGAATATGAATTTATGTTTAACCCTAAACCCACTATAGCCTGTTTCTATTTTTTACCAAAAATCCATAACAATGCAGTTAATCAACCAGGGAGACCGATTGTATCAGGAAATAATAATCTTATGGAGAAAGCAAGTATTACATTGATCGGATTCTACGCCCCTTTGTGGACTGGATTCATATGTTCAAGACACTTAAGCAGCATTAACAAAAAAATAATCATGTACGGTGCTTCCACATATGTTTTTTATTGCAGTTAATAAGTTAATACGCTCCTAATACCTTTGTGGTGGTGATATAAATACTATTTACTATTTACTATTGGGGTACATTCCTTCTGTCTGTATTAAATTCATCTGATGGGCTAGATTATATGTCTGTTGTATTTAGGTATATAAATCTATGAACAATGAAAATTGAAGTGGTTAATGCTTAGGTTCAATGTTAATAATGGGAATGCGATCTTGCGTCTTAATTAACACTTTGTGTAATTTGGTATGTGGGATGAATCCCCGCGTGAAACTACTTGTTGTATAGCAGTATGATGTTTAGCCCCCTGCTGGTGGCTCCACTGGGAGTTTAGGAGTTAACGAATTAACAAATGAAGGTGTTTGGAGGCCCCCGCGTCTACAATCCCCTGACGAAAATGTAGTGAACACTACATAGAAATGCGCGCCGGGTTTTATTTATTTATTTTCTTTCTCTGGTATTAGAATGTTTTACTGGCAGATCAATAGATTAGAGTTCTTCTGTTGGCTGCTGGCTAGTCCCCGTTTTGGGGGAGAATTTTTTATTTGGACTAGATGTGATACAGACTTGCAGTGTATATAGGAGGAGTTTTACATTTAAACTGCCATTGACAGCCTGTTTGCAGCTTCCAGACTGCTACAATTTAGATACAGCATATTACATTGTACTTTTTTCTTTAATGACAAAATGTTAAGTTTTCATGGCAGGATTCCAGTTCTGGTGTGTGGGTGTAGTTAATATTTTGGTTTGATTACCTTGTAGAATCCTGCTACTATTTGGCTTAATTTCAAGCCTTTCCTATACAGTTTTTTGAGATACATCTACACACAACAAAGCAAGCAATCAGTGATATTCTATAAATATATACTGAAAACCTATTAATATCTATTAAGCTATTAATATTACTTAAAAACAGCTATGCCAGGTTTAGCCATACATTGTTTATCAAACTACCACTTCAAATTCCTAATTTCTGCAGGTCCCATTTAATTCTAACATGGCTGTTATGCCTACCACGGAGAGAAACCAGTGGAACTACATTACTTTTAAACCCACTGAGAGCAATGCATAGCCCTTTTTGGACTGCATTAATGAGGCAGTGGGGGAGAAATCTGGTATGGACTTTAAGGGACACAAACAAAAACATTAGGGGAAGTGCTCACCTAACAAGCATACAAATACAGGTTTTGTGTTCCCACGTCTCAAGTGGCAGCTAGAGTATCCATAAAGATTGCTTGTTCCATTTATACGTATCATAATGCTGCAAAGTCTAGAGGCAGCATTGTACCTGCCATGCACTTGCGACATCTCTGTGCATTACCCCCCCCCCCGACATTGTAAATAATATAGATTTGTTTTGGCATCAAAAAATAAAGTGATTTATTACATGCATAAGGGTATATACAAAAGCATAAGTATTTGTCACAAGGAACGCACAATATATGTAACAGTCAGAGATAAAAATTAATCTTTCCAGTGCGGAGGCCACTCAGTGTCAAAATCAGGACATTCATGACCTAATTTATTCATATAAATATTAATCTAATTATTTTATTTAAAGGCCCAGTGATCTCGCTTTATTGTGTCCATTCCTTAGTGTCTTGGTGAAACACCACGCAAAGCTGATCAGCCCTTTCTCTTTATTTGTACTAAGGCACCACAGTGCCTTGCAGGTGTTTGTGCCAACGGCAGAGTCATGGCACTGCAGGGTTCGCAGAAGAACTGAACCAAGGAAAAAAATGCCTTAGGTCACATGTGGAAGCGTGCAGTAACCAAGCACTTCTACCTCAACGACATGATGAGGAAACCATTTGGTAAGTTTGTAGAAGGACAGAGATTAGTGATATAAACATATTTTTTTTTCAGTGATCCCTGAGTAACACCCTTTATAATCTACTATAGTAATTTAATATAATTGATACATTTTACAATATTAAGGTTATATGAGAAATGGCATAGTACATCAGCTTTCAACAGGGCTAGGCTGCCTACGCTGCCTATGCTGCCAAGCTCATTGGAACACCGGTATTTTTTTTAAATCATACCAAGCATGCACATATAGGAGCGGACATTAAATATAGCTTGCCTAGGGTTATAGAAATCCTAATGCAGGCATAGTGCAACCTTTCCAAACTAATTTGTGATATACGAACGCTAGCACTGAACACTGCAGCCCAAATCAAACGTTCTCCTATATACATCTGTGTTAATTTGCTGTAGTTCCTCAGAATGTGAAATTGGGAATCCATTTGTTAAGTGAAAATAATATATATTGAATCATCTTAGGTTTCAAGGCAAATAGAAAAGCTCAGAAGTCAAACAATGATTAAGGTCAACTAAGTTGTTACTGACAAAGGTAGCCTGCAGTCATCATCACCAAAAATTACCAAAATTCATGGCTTTGTAATGCAACTGACCAGTATTAAGTGGCGAGGTTGCTACTTCGATGTATTGTTTTAAGAATTTGAATGGATACGTATGAATCAAGATAAAAAGTAAGAATCTTAACAACAGAGCAAACTGAAAGAGATGAAAGAGAAATAGTGTTTATTTGTTGAGCGGCATTGTCTGTATAATTAACTTGGAAATACTTCAAAGCACAATTATGTTCCATAGCTTTTTTTGTAAGCTTAGCCAAAGGAACAAAGTATTCTCCCCACAAAACAAAGTATGTCAAACAAAATAAGATTAATTAACTACACTAGTGTGAAAGCCTGCAGTAGATGCATACAGTGATCTTGGTGTATAATATTAAGAAATTATGTAGGTCAGTTGGATTGCTTGAAAGCACCTTCATAGAGATATTTGCTTAGTGGAAATAAAAAGTGCAAATGTATGTCTTTTTTTCAGATTGCATATAAAGTCAGAGTTTTTATGCCTAATTCGCAATACATCAAAGACTCTACAGCAAACTATGTATTTTAAGCTCGCTGTTAAATGGATGCTTCCTAATATTTTAACACCATAGTTTTGTTTTATTGTAATCATATATTATAGGATGATCAAGACAATTCTTAAGTAACCTACAAAACATTGTTTCGTTCAAACAGTGAATTCCGTTATCTCAGGCCTTTTGGTTTAGACAAAATTTGGGGACTTTTTTTTTATTTGGAAATTTCTTTTGTTCTCTTTCTCCTTTGTATTAGCCCCCACCTGCTTACCGAGACCTCAATGCAAAAGAAGCTTGAGGTCCACAGAACCCCTAAAACTTGTACATTTAATTTTGTAATAAAGTCTTACTTAATTTAGGGAATACTTATTTTACTCAAGAGGATTTTGGCTATCTTCACTAGCCTCCCGGTTAGAGTGATCTCTATTGGTCACTCGTACGGACCTCATTTCCACTCTCTCACACTCTAATTCTCGTTTACTCTCTCTCATGCTCTCTAAATGTTTCCCTGCCTTCTCTGTCTACCACTTCTGGTTCTGCTGACTACTTTTGCATCGTCTTCATCTTCTATATTTTATATTCTCACTTCTATCTTCTCTGCGTACATAACCTGTAACTTTCCGTCCAAATGGCCGCCCTTGCGGTGACGTCCACTCCCTGATCCTCCAATTTGGGGAGAGGACGTCACCAGATATGTCAAAATTTTGTCCAGAACTGAGAGCAATATGGTGACACGTCTGATGAGCAGAGAAGGTTGGGAAACATTTAGAGAGGGTGAGAGAGTGAATGAACATGAGTGTGAGAGAGTGTGAGTGAATGTGGGTCCACCAATTTCAGATGAGCTTTTTGCATTTTTCTCCTGCCCTCATTTTCGGGGCATCGTATGAATCTCAGAAAATACCAAAATTCAGGAAATTGGTATTCATATGAATCGGTATGCACAAGTCTAATGTATATGTGTGTATATAGATAGCAAATAAAGTTGATGCACTCAGCGGGTCTTCTTTTCATAAAATGTATTAACTTGGTGAAAGTCCAACGTTTCGGCTCTCAATGAGCCTTTCTCAAGAGATATATAGAGAGATATAGATATATCTTTGTATCCATAGATAGATAGATAGATACAGTATATAGAGTGACAAGAAAAAATAAGTGAAACTTTTGGAAGTACATGGTTTTCTGCATTAAATTGTTCATAAAATGTGGTTGTGACAACAATGATAATATTTCATGTCAATATTAAACACATACATTAAACATTCACAGTGCTGGTAGAAACTCCTGGATTTAATAACTGTTTGTACCTCCTTTGTCAGCAATAAACCCAAACAAGCACTTCAGGTAGCTGCGGATCAGACCTGCACAAGATTGAGGAAGAATTGTAGACCATTCTTCCTTACAGAACTGTTGAAGCTCATTCATATTCTTAAAATGTTTGGTCTGAACAGCTCTCTTCGGGTCATTCCGCAGAATCTCTTATGGGTTAAGGTCTACGCTATGACTGGGCCACTCCAGATAACATTAAAACTGTTCATGAACAAAATTGACAATACCATTTACAGATATTAAAACATACTGGTACAGAAGGAGAAGAGGGCACTTCTCTTGCAAATGTATAATCTATAAGATACCTAAGCAAGCTCTACCACATTTTGCCATGGATGTCAGCTTCCTGAAGCAAGATAGTCCTCACTTTCAAATTAAAATTATCCAAGATAATTATATCCATTGAATAATTAAATTAGCAATTATGAGTACATTTAGAAAAGCAAAATAAAGCAAAGGAGTTCTGTGCCACCAGGTATGTGGGTACTTGTTCTGCCTTATAAGGTGTAGTGACTAAATGGTGTTTTTTTGTGATTTTCCTACTGGCAGTGGTTCATATTATACAAACCCTGTGTAGAAATTAACATGATCATGCAGAATGCATTTTCATTCTTTCTCATACAAATAATTCTCCTGGTATTCATTGTACATGTTACATATTGGACAAAACAAGTGAAGTGAAAAAGTTATCTCGCCTTTACTTCTTATAAAGGTTGTTCATGAGTTTCACAAACTGATATTGTTTTTTTTTAGGGGAACTTGAATGTATTATTTATCGCTATTGAGTCATATATGCTACTGGGAATTATATCATTCCCTACAGAAACCCATTAAGTCAAAATATCCTGCATGATAATAGATTTAGGTCTTTATTTTTTTGTGTTCAGACTTTGTTGTTATGCAGAATCCTCTTGTTATCTGTGGAATTGTCTATTATTTGGAGGTAATATCCTGAATTACATTCCCCTTTCCAGTTAGTGATTCTAGTTTAATTGTGTTTTCATATTTATTTTCCAATTAAAGAAATAAATCACATACAATATGTTGAATTTCACAGACCCACGTTTGCGCTCAGTATCCCCATTAGCATTTGGTGATCTTTAACATTGATAGGAAAGCAGGAACATCAGTGTATTTAAAGATAATTGGTTTATTCCACTTAATGATTTTCAGTTGGTCACAAATAATGTCAGCATAATGTTTCAACTAACAGAGTGTCAATTAGAGAAGCTGAAAGACAATGGCCAAGGAACAAGTAACTTCTGACATGGTCATTTCCACACAACATATGGTGTATATCGCCCTTAAAGGGTTAATATAATATTTTTTTTTTTGCAAATCATTTAAAGCAGAATATTGTGCAGATCAGTATATGGAATGTATACTGTATATATATATATATATATATACTCCATGTATGGAGTATGTATGTATGCTAGAGTGAGGGTGTATGTGTGTGTTAGCATGAATTTGTATGTGTAAGTATGTGAAAGGGAGTGTGTGTTAGCATGAAGTGTGTGTGAGAACTTGAATGTGTATATGAAAGTGTGTGTGAGCATGGATATGTAAATGTGTGTAAGCATGAATTTGTATGTGTAAGTGTGTGAGAGAGAGTTTGTGTTCCTGTCTTTACCTGCTCCCTGGATCAGAAAGTGCCAGCCCTCCCTTGACCTCAGCATGGACTGAGCTTCCTGTATGCTAAACAAAAACATAGCAATATGTATGCTCTGCTAATAAGGAGTGAAACTCAGATGAAACTGTAACTGTAGCAGAACTGGTACTCCTTTTCTCCCACCCACAAAACAAATGTGGTTAGGTTCACAAATAACACTCTACACCAGTGTAAATCTATGGAAAATTCAAATTTTCTGGAGGCCCATTAACTACAGTATGCATATTTTAGTGTCAGTGTGTATCTTAGTGTATGCGTGTTAGTGTGAGTGCCGAATATGTGTGTGCTGGTCGTCTGTGTGTGTGAGTATCAGTGTATGGCTGTGTTTATTTGTCAGTGTCTATGTGTGTTAGTGTGAGTATTAGGGTGTTTGTTAATGTCTGTGTGTGTTAGTGGGAATGTATGTGTCTGTTTTAGTGTGAGTATCAAAGTGTGTGTTTGTATGTTAGTGTATCAGGGTGTGTGTTAATGTCTTGGTATGTGTGTGTGTTAATGTGAGTGTTTGTGTTAGTGTGAGTGTCAGGGTATAGTTGTGTGTTGGTGTTAGTATCAGTGCCTGCCTGAGTATCAGTGTTTGTGTGTGTTAGTGTCAGGATTCTATCCTGACTGCAGGATCTTTCAAGTTTAACCCTTCATTTGTTATGATTTACCTATTTACCTATACCACCAGTGGTCACTCCTGGCAATTGTCTGGTCTGACTTTCACCTGGATTTACCAGATTACCAGGCCTATATCTGGACACTCTCCTGTTTGTTAGGTGCCTTTACATTAAGACTGTGATGACTTTACAGGTTGTGTAATCTGGCTCCTGATATCCTGTGATTTTACCTGCATTTACCTGACTAAAGAACCTGATTCCATTGAATTAAGATTACCAGACTCAAGTTCCTCAACTACAGCCTGTGTATCTTTATAAGAAGTTGTATTGGAACATCAACTCTGCTTCATTACCGTATTTGCTCGATTATAAAACGACCCTGATTATAAAACGACCCCCCAAAATCTGAAAATTAATTTAGGAAAAAGAAAAAGCCTGAATATAAGATGACCCTATAAGAAAAAAGTTTTACTAGTAAATGTTTATTCATGTAAACTATGTAAATTATTATTTTTTCAATAAAAGCTATGATTGAGAAAAATATTTTTTTGTTTTTATTTCCTTTTATTTTCCAACCTGCCCCCAAGTTATGCACATCTTCCCCCAGACTTGCCACTATGCCCCAGAAATGCCTTATACCCCCTATATGCCACTCTGCCTCCAGAAATGCCTTATACCCCCTATATGCCACTCTGCCTCCAGAAATGCCTTATACCCCCTATATGCCACTCTGCCTCCAGAAATGCCTTATACCCCTATATGCCACTCTGGCATTTAGGGGGTTAAAGGCATATCATGGGGCAGAGTGGCAGACAGGGAGGTATAAGGCATTTCATGGTTAAAACGCATATCTGGAGGCAGAGTGGCATTAAGGGGTTAAAAGGCATATCATTAACACTCCCCCATACACCCTCCGGCAGCGGTGCGGGAAACTCTCCTCTCTGACAGTCGGGAAAGGTCTGCGCGATGGACGCAGACAACCCCCGCTGCTAACGGCTGCAGCGGACGTCTACCCGCTGCCCCGACTACACACCAGGGAGTCAGAAGCACCGGTAAGTTTTTTTAGGGGGGAGTTAAATTGGGGGCATGAGACTCCTGTCTTATGCCCCTTATTTAACACACTCCCAAAAAAACTTGCTGCGGGGGATCTGGATCTTAGTCTCATTGTCAGGCCTCATTTGAGGTCTGATTATAATACGACCCCGATTATAAGACGAGGGGTATTTTTCAGAGCATTTGTTCTGAAAAAAACCTCGTCTTATAATTGAGCAAATACGGTACGGTGTCCAGCTTCTATATATGAAGTCAAAGAAACAGCTCACAGTTTTAGTCAAATATTATATAAGGAGAAGAAAACAATATATTTAGAGAAAAAATGAACAGTTAAAAACAGTGAAGAACTGCTGTTTTGTAAATGACCTTGTAGGTGTCCTTCAATTATATTTAGTGTATAATCCAAATCAAATGGAAAAAGTAATTCACTGTAAGAAAAACTTGAATTGAGCTCATGCTGTGAATGTTGAATTACTTAGATTGATGCAAAATGTAATGAAGCACTCCTTTATTGATGGAAAAAAGAACTCATAATAAAATGTTTTTGTTAAATATACGAAGGTTGATAATGCAATTAAGGAAAACTAATGAGACAAATCAAGAGTATCCTACAGTAATATAAAATATATATTGAAACTAGTCTAAAGACAGAGAAACAAAAAGAGGCCATGGTAAAGATGTGTTTTTATTATTTTACATTAATTCGAGTGAATAGAAAAAAAAAAACAATATTAGCCAAATATTTTAAAGTATATTTCTGCTAATGCATTGATAAGTCATTTACTTTTTTTTCTAATGAGTTATTTCCATTGAATAAGTACTTATAATGTTTAGCTAAAAGAAAATTAAAGCAAACTTCTTATTACCAAAATAATGTCTCAAATGTAATTAAATGCGATTGATGTAACATTTTATTATATATGATATAAATCATGAGAAAAAAGCTCAGGGTATTTTGAGGATTGCACTTTAGGCAACCAGTTGGTCTCAGCTACAAGTAATATATTAATACTTGACATTGTATTCGTATGAATCGCAAAGCAAAAGGCTTTAACGAAATGTGTGAGCCCACATTCATTCACACTATTTCACACTCTCATTCTCATTCACTCACTTTCTTACTCTCTTTCCCTACCTTCTCTGCTGACCACTTCCACTTCTACCGACCTCTTCTGCTTCTGTATCTTCTTCTGCTTCTTCTTCTTCTTCATCATCTATCTTATCCCTTCTTTTCTCTCTTCTTTCTTGAATGTTCAATCTGCTATTTTTGTCCGCATCTCCTCAGACATAACTTGGCCGGTCACCTCAAGCACTGTTATTCTATCCTCAATTGAACGGAAGGCAATATAGAAGCATGTCCGGTGATGTCCTCTCCCAATCATCTAATCTGGGGAAAGGTTGTCACTGAAAGCACCTTCATTTTGCTCTAACAAGCACTGAGGGCAATATAGCAGCGTGTTGATTCGATTGGAGGATCGAGGAGAGAACGTCACCGGCTGCGTCACCATATTGCTCTCAGCTCAGCCTCAGTTTACCCTTATGCCTATCCCATGCATGTTTAAATTATCTCACTGTATTAACCTTTGACACTTATATTGAAAGGCAGTTCTGTGTATCTATGATTCTCTCAGTGAAATAAAACTTCCTCACATTATTTTTTTAATCAATGTAAAAATCATATAACTCCATAGTTAAGCCTTCCTCTGATAACATACAATATATTGAAGATGTTGCTGTAAAGAAAATATTGATTAGTAACTATTGTTTCTTTACAATGGGAAGGATTATAGGGGGCAGGGCTTGGTCACCACTCAAGATGGAATGCATGTTGGAGTTGCTCCACTACAAAATGTGACTTTAAGCTAGTAATACAACCAAAGCAGACTATATACAAACACCAAAGGCTCAGATTCGGATAGCTAAAATCTACCACAGCCTGTACCTATCTGCAATGTCTTTAAATGGGAAATGTGCAGATAAATCATCTTTATCTGGCCCTTTCCAGCTTTAGACATTTTTAATTAGAACGCTGACGTCTTGATATATTGGATCCAAGTACATTGCTGCAGAACGATTTTAAAGACATCTCAGAGGAGGTTAAGGTAGACATCCAGACTTTCGGTCTATAGTAGGGTTTCCATTTATGCCGAGCTCTAGGTACACACCCTCACTAAGCGTCGATCCTTTCAAGATATCACTACAAATCTGTGACAAGACCACAACGCCTACTGCTTGAGCTTCCCTGTGAAACTAGTGGTGCGCTAGAATGGGTCTATGAGAGTTATCAGTGCAGTACAAGAGGGTCTGGGGGCCCTGAGAGCATGGAGCCTTCTTGAGAAAAGTACCATAGTAACTCATGCCCACTATCCAATAACAATAAGATACCTTGGGAATGGTCCAAGACCTGACACCTCACGCAAGTAACCCTGCTATCTCCTATGGCCTGAGGCCATCCAAGTTAATGTGGCATTGTGCACGCACTAGTTTTTATGTACTTCTGCAGATTATTACTAATAAGCAGGTCCTCGTTTATACAAAAAATTAAAACTGTCTGTGCTTCTTACCCTAATAAACTTGGCAACAAATATATAAACATAATATAAATGAGAGGTTTTGGTTATATGAATTGGCCAAAGCATAATTAAGCTCAGCCGCCACATCAAGGCACATTATTTCATAATGCATCTCCTCAGAGGATTAGTTTCTACTGGGATGTCTGATTTTCACTCACCCCTCCATGCCTCAGTACTATCGCTGACCAATTTAGGGGTCAAACATATGTTTTTTGCTTTTCTTACATTTCATATGTTTCTGATAAGTTTATTAAACAGTTTTTATTGGTGCTGCAAAATGCTCACAATTACAATCCTTGCAGAATGTTATGCTACTGAAGGAGTCTAGAGGTGCAGTGGTGGAGAGACACTGGCAGCATTCCTGGAGAAAAGAAGTCATGTATCATCCTTGGATCCTTTTAGCACCAGGACCCTAAGTGACGGAGAGAGGAAAACTGTTCTAGGTCAGTCTAAAACCTGACCTAGAACAGAAAATTATTGGAAGCAACCTCCACTTTCAAATAGTAGCTTCATACACATTTTTTAGATTAAATATAATAAAGTGGTCCTTCCAGTGGCAGTGATAAAGGATTATACAATGAAAACATTTTAGCATGTATAGGATAGAAAAAATGCTGTCCAAAAACAAGGACCCTGTAAGGTGTTTGATTTTGCAGCAGAGTATAGGCTAAATGGCTCTTATCTGCTCTCATGTTTTCCATTTCCATCATGCACAATAGTGATCTAAAATGCCTTCACATCACAATGAAACATTGCTAGGATGGGAATAATTCATACATTATATGATGTCAGTCTTCCATACTTAATCTATTGCTGCTACAGTGGTTTGCATGCTTTTTTTTGGTGTTTGTTTCCTTTCTTTTCCTTTTGGTGTTTTGATTTCTGATTTTGTGCCAGTCCCTCCTATATGTTACCTAGCCCACCAGGTAGGCTGTTTGTTTGTCTTCCTGCTTGTGGTGGCAACCCACACGTTTCATGGCCTCTCATCTTCATCTTTAAATAAGTTTCCAATCCAAGTGCAAGCATGAGATTATAAGATTGTTTTAATTACCGCTCAGCTATCATTTGCATGAAAATGCACTATAAGGAGTCTGACAATCGGGGTTTGTAAATATAAAAAAAATATATTGTGTTCTGGATAGAGAGCATTGTGGTGACGAAACAGGGATACTAAAAAACAGGAAAACAATGTAATATATAACCTATGTTTGCGTGTTACCCACACATTTTGACTCATGTCCATTACCCAAAAACAACCAAAATGTATGTGGCTTCTTTTGTGTATTTGGTGATGCAATAGAAACTGCTTAACACCGAGACACACGTTCTATTATATTTCATTAGTAGACACAGAGAATGTACTGCATGCAAATGGAACGTGAAAAGTAATTTAACCTTTTCACTAGTGTTCATGTTAGTCACAAGTCTGCTCAACAGTTTATCAGTATGCTATTAATTCTTGTTTTAACTAGGATCCCAGTGTGAATATGCATAACATAGCTCTAAATCATATAAAGTAATATGAAGAAATTTGATAGCAAAAGTCATTGGCATTTTAAGTGGAATCATAAATCATTTTATATATTAATCTACCCCTTAGAGTATTCTCTATGTCAGTATTCTATGTTCTGTTACAGTGATAATTCTTAGGTCAATATTTGTCACAGTAATAACTTTTAGGTTCTATGAAAATGTTATTACAATTTTTATACATTATAAAATATAATGCATGCAGACATTCTGTTGTATACATAAAGATTAGATTGTATATCATAAAAATAATGAGTTGTAAATGCAGTTAAGTAGAAATCAGAAGACAATGTACAACAATGTTGATGTCATTTAAGTACTGTGCCCGGGGCAGAAAATAAGTTCTGGAATATGTTTCTCAGAATATCTTTTTGTTTATCCATTTATCTTCTCTAGAACTCTTGTATAATATTTGTCATTTATGATAAATTATCATTTCCAGATAAGAAAACTGTATGTGCAGTGTAAGCATTTTACTAAACTTTGTCTAGTCTAAGATTTTAGACAGGACATAAAAATCCTTATAGACTGATTTAATATGATTGTATGTATACATAATTAATGTGATGTATTAATCTGTGACGTAGAATATGTTACACCTTTATACCTGTAAAATATTGCTTTTAAATTCACATGCTACAGTATATTATGTTAAATTGACTATTTAAGCAGCACTCCAGCCCAATTTTCATCTTAAATGCATATTGGATTCCCTTTTACATGGACTCTTGTGCTTGTTACTGAATTCAAATTGATGCATACATTATTTAGCTATTTTAGTAAGAAAACGAAATTTTAGTTTTATTTAGGTACTTGTCTGTATGCGTCTACTGGAAGAAGGAAACTTTCTTCAGTACTCGCATTGCACATGCTTAGTTGCTCTGCCCTGGGGCTTTGTCTAGATTAATTTGTTAAATAATCTTCTCACTTTATTCTGTGTGCACTTCTCCAAGTTTTAATTACATAACATTTTAAAAAAATATACCAGCATTCCCAAACCAATATTGACAAATTACCAATAGGGGCCTTAATTATCATGCTTGGTTGGCCAGATTCCAAATCTTTTTTTCCATGCATTGACCTTCTTAGTCTAATGTATACTATTTATAACCATGAAACAAATATTCTATGTCCCTATACTTAGAAAATGAACTCCCCTTATATTTCTGCTAATTTAGTGGTAGTGTGCACTGTTCCACTGAAACACATTACTAGATCTCTTGTAATACCTGACCAAAAATTATTGGAATCAACCTCCTCTTTCAAACTGTAACTTCTTGCACATTTATTAGATTTAATATAATAAAGTAGTCCTACTCTGAAAAGAATTGCCTTTCAGTGAGAGTGATAGAGGATAATACAACAACAACAACATTTTAGCATGTATAGCATAGTAAAAATGCTGTCCAAACAGAAGGACCCTTTAAGATTTTGAGATATATACTTTTTAAATATGGTGGCAACCGGCGGGCAAAGAAAATGCTTATGAGACAAACAACTATTGATTTGCCAGTGTTGCTGAAGTGCCTTGATATTAAGGCCTTCAGCAACACAAAAAAGTGAGGGGCCCCATTTGGTCACTCCTTGGAACACAATTTGGTCTCTTCTTTTCTCTTCAATTTGCAATCCTTAATATGGGATTTCTGCCAAAATGGTGATGTTGCATTGACATCCTCCCTGATCTTCCAATTGAGGGAGAGGACGTCAGCGAAAGCGCCATATTGGCCAAAGGGAGCGGCCTGGGTGCTCCAAAAATAGCCAGATATATGTAACCAAAGAAAAATGGGCACTCACAAGTCTTTGTAGTAAAGTGCATTTAACACCAATTTATTTGAGTATTTAAGGTAATGGGATATCTATAAAAGTATATGTTAATGAGATATATATTAGTATAAAGGTTATGATATGTATATCAACTTTTATCCGTTTTTAGACCTGCTAAGTAACAGATGATGGTTATTATGCCCTGATATGTAAAATCATAAAACCACACATTAACGCTAACACCACTCATACAGATACCCTCACACTCATACTGTACTACTCATACAGATACCCTCATACTGTACCACTCATACAGATAGCCCTTATTCTCCCTGTTTCCCTCCCTCTGTGGCAGCCCTCATTCTCTCATCTCTCTCCCTCCTTTCTCTCCACGCAAGCTTTTAGTGTGTGCCTGGGGTAACTAACCTATTTTGCCCTGTGCAAACCTGCTGCAGGTAAAGAATTCCTCTCACTGGACAGTGCTGAGGAAAATGCTCAGAGTTTCCCAGGATGGTAATTCAAGGCAAAGCTCGGCTCACCCAAAACACCGACTCTGGTCTGGTGTCAGAGCAAAGCCAAGCTAACAGGATCACTACTTTCATCATCAAAACAACTTCCACTAATAACCACGACGTCTGCGGGGTAAATTTAATCATTTACTAAAGTGGGGTTGGGGTGAGGATAAGGATTAACACAGGAAAGGAGGGTATCCAAATAGTCTGTCATACTTCATGTCAAACTCCCGCTGAATCACAAAATTGAAGATGCCAAAACGCTTGGCAGCCTCTTCCCTCTCCTGCTGGGCCCGTCTCTTCAGGGCTTGTATCTTCTCAGCCTTCTCAGCATCTGGACTCAGGACTGGTGCCCTGGGCTTCTCCACCGGCAGGACTCGCTGCTCCACTGGCCACTTCACGTAATCCCAGATGGTGTTTGGACGTTGTGGAGCGTCAGATTTAAGTTTAGTGGCAGCGAGCGGCCTAGCGGGCGCCAAAGATGGTATTGGGAGGGCTAGTTGGTAAGATGTGCCCAGTGGGTAGTATAGTTGTATGGCGTCCATCATTATCCTTTGCAGGGTGTGGGGTTTAGCGGGTGCCTCCTCCTGGTCAACATGGTGAAGCTTGTGTTGGGCCGACGCACTCCATATGGTCTCCACTCCCAGCAGTTGGTTCTCATGAAGTGTAGTGCTGATGTGAGTTTTGATGACAATATTAGGGGGTCGAGCCCTGGCCATGATGTTCGTGGCTGTCTTCTTCCCTGATGGGCGACACCGAGCGCAGCCCGGATATTCTGGAACCCCAGGGTCAGATGCCTGGATATGAATGTCAAATGCCAGGAAATGAATAAGGTCAGATAGCTTAACTCGTCCCCTATAAAGGCACACAAAGTCTTCTGTATTTTCTTAGCTTTATTGGGAAAGTCACAGAAATAAAGGCACTTTTTGGTTGTATAGTGTTGGAAAAGTGCTTCTCTAGAAGAAGGTGCTTTGTTATGAGTGGAAGTGCTTCTGCAAGGGGAAGGTAAAGACGGATTGCCTTGCAAGGGAGAAGATAATCAGAACTTGTACTCACAGAGGCTGCTGAGATAGAATGTCCAGGGGAGAGATACAGAGGACAGGAAAAACACCTAGAACAAACCAACTACAGAAAAGTTGCAGGGGAGGAGGAATAGCCCAATCTCAGCTATGAGAATTGGAAAGTTGCCAGGGCAACCAGCCACTTAAAGGGAAAAAGGGAAATAACAAAATAAACAAACTTGTTCCATGACACTCCCCGTCTGGTATCTGGAGATACCACTATATATAAACTTATGTGGAACATATGTAAATACACAACAACAATACACAAGTCCACATTTTCACTGTGATGTAATGCCACTGGCTCCAGGGTTCCTTAGGCAAGGGATATCCGGTGGGTGCACAGTTCAGACTACCTGTGTGCTTCGCAATCCGTCGGATAGGTGGTCAGTTTTTCTTTTTTTTTTCTTTTCTTACCTGGGCCTGATTGGACACTAGAAGGATAGTGTTACCTCCTCCTCCGTCGGGCTGCCGGCAGGGACGCCGAGACGCAGCCTGCGCAGCCGGCTCCCTGCTCGTGCCGTCGCGGTGAGCAGCCGCCGGGTCCGTTCGCCTGCGAGACGCGCGTCCCCGGCGAGTTCGCGGGATAATTCCGGGGCGCGCGCCTCCACGTCGTGAGAGCCGTTCGCGCATGCGCGAACGGCTCATCTCATGAATATTCATGTCGCTCTTAAAGCGACATTTATTCTTTTTTCTCCTCCCCCTAATTAGGAGGGTAGGAGGATCCATATGGTTGGAGGGATATTTAAACCCTCATTTGGCACTACACCATTGCCTGTGTTAGTGCCTTTTTGCCTTCCACTAGCGTTATTCCTGATTCAGCTTTCTGGTTTTGACTCCTGCTTATTCCTGACCTCCGTTGTATCGCTGCCTGCCCTGACCTTTGCTTGTGACCCCGACTACTCTTTTGCCTGACCCCTCGGAAACCGTTGTTATTTATTTATTTTTTTTTTGTTCCTGAGTTCCACCTTATCATTATTTTTGGTGATATACTACCTGTCTCCTGTGCCTGGTGGCAGTACGTCCTCTCTCCTCCAGAGGGCGCTGATTCTGCAGCGCGGATCCAGAACCTGTACCCCGGTCGTGACAGTTAACACAGGCCACTAATATGGATCCCGCAGAATTGGCAAGGATGTCCAACCATCAAGAGAGACAAGATCAAGTCTTAGCCGCTCATGCGTCGCAGCTCCAATCCTTGGACAGAAAGTTGGACGACGTGACTGACATGCTCCGATCATTGGCCACGAATCTTGCACCTTCAGTCTCCCAAAGTGCATCGTCGGATGCCCCACCTCCTGCGCCTGGAATGAGTCCTTCTGTTAAAGCACCAAAGATGCCCTTGCCTGAAAAATTCTCTGGAAACCCACATGAGTGTAGAGGGTTTCTGAATCAATGCACCCTACACTTTCGTGCACATCCTCACACCTTCGCTTCCCACAACAACAGAGTGACTTTTATTATTAATTTATTAAAAGGAGAAGCGTTAGCGTGGGCCTCGCCGTTACTGGAACAGGACTCTTCCATTTTGGACGACGCCGACGTCTTTATTTCTTCGTTCAGGGCTGTATTTGATGCTCCTGGGAGACGTGAATCAGCCGAATCCAACTTAATGGAGATACAGCAAGGAAGAAGAACAGTGGCGCAGTATGCTGTAGAATTCCGCACACTCGCTTATGAAACTGACTGGAATGTCAGCGCGTTAACTGCTGCCTTCCGTAGGGGGCTGAATGAGTCCTTGAAAGACGCTCTCACCTATCGTGATTTACCTCGGGATCTGGAGAACTTAATTACCCTATGCCTACGATTAGAAGCCAGAGGTCTGGAGAGAAGATTTGAACGAGAGAGAGAGCGAGACAGAAGGCCACGTCAATTTCGGCCTCCAGTTCGTCCTATTGTTCACCCTTCTCCTGAACCAGTTCCTGCGGCCGCGGAACCTATGGAAATAGGCCCGGTACTCCATCTTTCAGCCGATGAGAAACAGCGTCGTAGATCCTTGGGCCTATGCTTATACTGTGGGCAGAAGGGACATTTGATTTTTGCATGCCCCAAGAAGTCGGGAAACGCCAGAACTTAGTGAAGGTCGGAGGTGCTTCACTAAGTGCTACTGTAGCCACACCTCTTCAACCCCAAAGACTGTTTGTTCCCATCAAGCTGCAGTGGCAAGGCCACCAAGTGGCCACCCAAGCTTTCATTGATTCAGGAGCAGCAGAAAATTTTATAGACAAGACCTGGGCTATGGATAATAACATACCCCTAAAGCCAAAGACTCCGAAAACCGCTATTTCTGCATTAGACGGGACTCCCCTGGGAACAGGAATGGTGTCCTCTCAGACGGATGTTATCGGTGCAGTAGTCGGCGTACTACATTTTGAGGAGATACAATTCGATGTCCTGTCCAGTCCTCATATACCCATTATCCTGGGAATGTCATGGCTCCAATCTCACAACCCCAGCATCGATTGGAGAGAAGGACAGATCTTGGCCTGGAGTAAGGAGTGTTTAAAGAAATGCTGTAACCCTCCCACTAAGTTAAATTTGATACTGGACACTCCAGCTGAAGACCCCCGTCATCTAATACCATCTCAGTACTGGGACTTTCTGGATGTCTTTTCTAAACAAAAGGCGAACACCTTACCTCCTCACCGTGCGTATGACTGCACCATAAAGCTGTTACCCGGTACCAGTCCACCTAAGGGGCACACGTACCCATTATCTCAACCCGAAAATCAAGCTTTGGCTCAATACATTGAAGAGAGTTTGGAAAAAGGATTCATCAGACCCTCAGCGTCTCCAGCCGGTGCAGGGTTCTTTTTCGTTGCCAAGAAGGACGGCTCTTTACGCCCCTGCATCGATTACCGGGGGTTAAATAAGATAACAGTAAAGAATAAATACCCTCTTCCTCTCATAACCGAATTATATGACCAATTAAAGGACGCCACCATCTTCACCAAACTTGACCTCCGTGGGGCATATAATCTGATTCGTATTCAGGAGGGTGATGAATGGATGACCGCCTTCAATACTCGATACGGGCATTATGAATATCTAGTTATGCCTTTCGGACTGTGTAACGCCCCGGCAGTTTTTCAGAATTTTGTGAATGACATCTTTCGAGACATGTTGCTATCCCATGTTATGGTGTACCTAGATGACATCTTGATTTATTCCCAAAATCTGACTGAGCATCGGCGACATGTTTCTCAAGTACTGCAGCGTTTAAGAGAACATTCACTATACGCCAAGGCCGAGAAATGCGAGTTCAAATGCGACAAAGTCAAGTTCTTGGGTTATATCCTGTCTCCTGGACAGTTGGAGATGGATCCAGACAAGCTAGCAGCTATTAAAGACTGGGAAGAACCTTCTGACGTCAAGGGCGTGCAACGATTTGTGGGATTTGCTAATTATTATCGTCGCTTCATCCGGAACTTCTCTCAAACCATTGCCCCCATCATTGCTCTCACCCGAAAAGGGGCGAATCCCAAATCCTGGACCCCTGTGGCAAAGGAGGCTTTTGCGAAACTAAAGTTGGCCTTCACGACAGCTCCTATTCTACAACGTCCTAATCCAGACTTACCTTTTATCCTGGAAGTTGACGCATCGGAAAGTGGAGCCGGGGCCATCCTGTCCCAGCGAAATCAGGAATCTAATCGTCTCCATCCATGTTCATATTTCTCTAAGACCTTTACCCCAGCTGAACGAAATTATGACATCGGAAATCGGGAACTATTAGCTATCAAATTAGCCTTAGAAGAATGGCGTCATCTTCTTGAAGGAACTACCATCCCCGTTACAATCCTGACCGATCACAAGAATTTGGTCTATATTGAAAAAGCCAAAAGACTTAATCCCCGTCAGGCTCGATGGGCGCTGTTTTTTACCCGCTTCAATTTTTCGATTTCATTTCGCCCGGGTTCAAAGAATCGCAAAGCAGATGCTTTATCCAGGAAACACGAAACACCTAATTTTGACACCCCTGTTGAACCCATCATACCTCCTACCAAAATCATTGCCACCATTCACAACACCCTCATGTGGCACATCTCCAAATCACAGACACCTCGTCCTAAGGGACTGATGCCACCTCCTGGGAGATTATTTGTTCAGCCGCGGTTTCGTAAAGCCGTCCTATCCTGGGGTCATGCTTCTCCAGTAGCGGGCCATCGGGGAGTTCGGAATGTGAAATTTCTGCTCCAGAGACATTTTTGGTGGCCTTCCATGACTCGGGACATTGTAGACTTTGTACAAGCGTGTAACGTATGTGGTCATAATAAAATACCTCGCATCAGACCGGCAGGATTGTTATGTCCACTACCCGTTCCGGAACAACCATGGCAACACATAGCCATGGATTTTGTTACAGACCTACCTCCCTCCAAAGGCCACACGACAATTCTGGTTGTAGTTGATCTGTTCAGCAAGCAAGCTCATTTTATCCCTCTGTCCAAACTGCCGTCTGCCAGTACCTTAGCCGAGACCTTCATGAAAGAAATCGTTCGTTTACACGGTGTACCTCAAAGAATAATTTCTGATAGAGGATCACAATTCATTTCCAGGTTTTGGAGGGCCATGTGCAAGCTCATGGGAATAGAACTGCATTTTTCATCTTCTCATCACCCGCAATCCAATGGACAGGCTGAGAGAGCTAACCAGGTACTGAAACAGTATCTTAGGATGTATGTCTCAGAAGACCAGTCAGATTGGTCTACACTATTACATCTTGCTGAATGGTCTTACAACAGTTCATTTCATGAATCTTTAAAGATGTCTCCTTTCAAAGCAGTTCATGGATACGAACCCCAGTTATGGCCTCAGGAGGCCAGTTCCACAGGGGTTCCTGCGGCAGAAGCCCAATTTCAAGTTCTGCGAGACCATTGGGCAAGACTGGCCGAACATTTAAAACATACTAAAGAACTGCAAAAGAAGACAGCTGACAAATATCGGTCCAGAGGACCTATACTTAATCCCGGTGACTCTGTGTGGCTCTCAACTAAATATCTGCATCTTCAGCAAGCCGCCAGAACTTTGGGACCCAAATACATTGGGCCTTACAAGGTTAAAGCAAGAATTAACGAAGTTACTTATTCCCTGGTTTTACCTAAGACTATGCGCATCAATAACGCATTTCATGTCTCGTTACTTAAACCTGTAGTGTCTAATCAATTCTCTTCCTCGGTCCGTGTTCCTGCACCAGTAATGATACAAGATGAAGAAGAATATGAAGTTCAGACTATCTTAGATTCCAGAAAGAAACGGGGGCAATTACAGTATTTTATTAGGTGGAAGGGATACGGTCCTGAGGAGAGTTCTTGGATCCCAGCCTCTGATGTTCATGCTCCTGCCAAGATTCGTTCTTTTCATTCCAGATTTCCACAGAAACCTGCTCCTGATCGCCAGGATGGCTCTCGTAGAGGGGGGGGTACTGTTACCTCCTCCTCCGTCGGGCTGCCGGCAGGGACGCCGAGACGCAGCCTGCGCAGCCGGCTCCCTGCTCGTGCCGTCGCGGTGAGCAGCCGCCGGGTCCGTTCGCCTGCGAGACGCGCGTCCCCGGCGAGTTCGCGGGATAATTCCGGGGCGCGCGCCTCCACGTCGTGAGAGCCGTTCGCGCATGCGCGAACGGCTCATCTCATGAATATTCATGTCGCTCTTAAAGCGACATTTATTCTTTTTTCTCCTCCCCCTAATTAGGAGGGTAGGAGGATCCATATGGTTGGAGGGATATTTAAACCCTCATTTGGCACTACACCATTGCCTGTGTTAGTGCCTTTTTGCCTTCCACTAGCGTTATTCCTGATTCAGCTTTCTGGTTTTGACTCCTGCTTATTCCTGACCTCCGTTGTATCGCTGCCTGCCCTGACCTTTGCTTGTGACCCCGACTACTCTTTTGCCTGACCCCTCGGAAACCGTTGTTATTTATTTATTTATTTTTTGTTCCTGAGTTCCACCTTATCATTATTTTTGGTGATATACTACCTGTCTCCTGTGCCTGGTGGCAGTACGTCCTCTCTCCTCCAGAGGGCGCTGATTCTGCAGCGCGGATCCAGAACCTGTACCCCGGTCGTGACAGATAGTCTCTGTAATAGGCCTTATGAAGGTTTTCACGGTCCCTTGTTTGGCAACTCTTACTTCAACCTTGCGGATCCTTCCATCTGTGCTTGGGATGGTTTTAACGATAAGACCCATAGGCCACTCGTTTCGAGCCACCTGTTTGTCTTTTAACAGGACAGCGTCTCCTTCTTGGATGTCTTGTATGATAGCTTGTAATTTGTGGCGTTCTTGAAGCGTCACAAGATACTCACGCCTCCAACGGTCCCAAAATGTGTTAGCGAGGCACTGCACCTGCCTCCACTGACGTTTATACATGTCTTTTGAGTTAAAGTCTCCGACTGGAGTAGGAATGTCTCCTACCTTTTGCGTAAGGAGCATTGCTGGAGTCAGAATGCTTGGTGATTCTGGATCTGTGGGCACGTAGTGCCATTGGCTTGGTTGGGTCGATTTCCTGATCCTTTCTACTCGGTTGGCCACGTATACATAGAACCTTCTTTTCTTATTGCATATATAACCTAACACCACCTTACTGTCCGTATAGAACCTGATAGCATCTGGTTTACAGTCTATTTCATTTTCAATTAGTTCTGCCAGCTCTACTGCTAATACTGCGCCACATAGTTCTAATCTAGGTATAGTATGGTCTGGTTGGGGTGCCAGCTTAGCCTTGCCAAGGATGAACCTGGTATGATGTCTACCATCTGCGTCTGCAGTTCTTAAGTAAGCCACCGCTGCTATTGCCTTTGTTGAGGCATCTGAGAATACACAAAGCTCTTTGCTGAATGCAGTGGTGAGGGATGTCGGCGAGTAAGGGCGTGGGATCTGAAGTTGCTCGAGGGTCTTCAAGGAATCTTTCCATGTCTCCCACTCTTTACGCCTTTCTGGAGGTAGTGGGGTGTCCCAGTCCTGTTTTTCAAAGGATAATTCTCTGAGGAGAGACTTTCCCTGTATTGTGACTGGGGCAACGAATCCCAGCGGGTCATAGAGACTGTTTACAGTAGACAGGACTCCACGTCGGGTGTAGGGTTTTTCCTCGATGGACACCTGGAATGTAAATGTGTCTGCCTTGAGGTTCCAGCTTAACCCCAGACTTCGCTGTATGGGAGGTGTGTCGGTCCCCAGACCCAAATTCTTCAGGGCACTTGCGTGATCATCTATATGAAATGCCTTCATTACCGTGGCACTGTTGGAAGCTTTTTTATGCAGTCTTAGATTGGCAGTTGCTAGCATCCTTTGAGTCCGTTTGAGCAGTTCTATGGCTTCTTCTTCTGTGGGAACCAATTTCAACCCATCATCCACATAAAGGTCTCTCTCAACAAAATCTCTAGCGTCTTTCACATACTCTTCCTCTCCTTCTTGGGCTGTCCTTCTGAGCCCGTAGGCAGCCACTGCCGGCGATGGGCTGTTGCCAAAGACATGCACTTTCATTCTACACTCTATGACTTTGTCATCTATGTCGTTGTTCTGGTACCACAGGAACCTTAGGTAATTTCTGGAGTCTTCTCTTACAACAAAGCAGTGGAACATCTCTTGGATGTCTGCTGTAATGGCAATTGGCTCCTTGCGGAAGCGGATCAGCACTCCTAGAAGACTGTTTGTCAAGTCTGGTCCAGTGAGGAGGACATCGTTTAGAGAGACTCCCTGGTACTGAGCACTGGAATCAAACACTACTCGGATTTGACCAGGTTTCTGGGGATGGTAGACGCCGAATGAGGGAAGGTACCAGCATTCCTCGCCTTCATTCAGAGGAGGTGCTGGTTCTGCGTGACCACTAAGGAATATCTTCTGCATGAAGGCCACAAAATGATCCCTGGTCTCCAATTTCCTTTGTAGATTACGGCGGAGCGAATTAAGTCTAGAGATGGCATGCTCTCTGTTGTTTGGGAGGCGTCTTCTGGGCGAACGGAACGGTAACCGCGCCACCCAACTGTTTGATTCATCTTTGAAGAACTCCTTATCCATTATCTTCAGGAATTCTCTGTCTTCTATTGATAGTGCTTGCTTGTCATCATTCCCTGTCGTCTGGAACACTGTACATCCTAGGTCATCAGTGTATTTTTCTGACTGAAGAATGTCTCCTTGTGTTTTGATCGTATACCCTTGTTTATCTTTGTTTCCAAGCTTCTCTTTGACATGGAAGTGATATGGACATGGTTTAAAGAGAGATATACGATCGTTCTCCAGTAGGTTTGTTCGTAGAGCTTTTACATTATCTGGTTTGCGTATCTTGTCAATACACACTTCGCCCACTATCACCCATCCTAGATCGAGCCTTTGTGCGCACGGAGCATTATGCTCCCCATTTCGTTGTTCACGGATTTTATGTGCTCTCATGATGTCTCTGCCAAGTAACAGCAAGATCTGGGCACTTCCATCTAGTGGTGGAATGCGATCAGCTATCGCCTGCAGATGGGGATGGTGGCGTGCCACATCGGGTGTAGGGATTTCGCTTCTATCCTCCGCCATATGATTGCACTCGATGAGTGTGGGGAGAGGCATCCTTACTTTGCCGTCCACTGAGCATATGGTGTAGCCATTTACTCTCCTCCCTGTTGTTTCTATCTGCCCTGCGCACGTCCGGAGCGTATAAGGGGAGGTGTTATCTTGTATGTTGAAAAGGTCAAAGAATTCTGACCTGACCAACGATCGATTGCTTTGATCATCGATGATGGCATACATCCTTATGGCTCTTTCAGGTTGTCCGTCTGGGTGCACGGCTACAAGACATATCTTAGAACAAGATCTGCCATCACTGGCTTCCCCACAGACCTCGGTGCATTTAGATGCTACAGATAGGGGGGGTGTGCTTGGATCTTCTTCCTCCACGCCCTGCTTTGTAACAAGGTTAGGGGCCTTGATTGTTTTAGTCTTAAATGTCTCTGGATGTAAAGCTGCTACGTATCTGTCACTGCCACACTCTGTGCACTTTATAGCTTCTTTACACTCTTTGAATAGGTGACTTGTAGAAGCACAGCATTTAAAACAAATCCCCAATTCTCGGAGTAGGGCCTTACGCTCCTCGATGGGCTTCATTCTGAACCCAATACACTTGCTAAGCGGATGTGGCTTTCTATGTATGGGGCATTCTTTGTTAGGGTTTTTTGGTGTCTTGTTTCCATCGACCGACTGGTCTAAACTCATTTGAGTCATAGAGGACACGTCCGTTCTGTGGACGGAGATGGGTGTTCTAGTGTTATTGTACCTGGCTGCTGGCCTTTCGTTCCTCGTGTTCCTTGCACTGGGTGCAGTATGTGTATCTAACATGAAGCTGGGGTCATTTTTTGACCGGGCTGCTTCGCGAATGAAACTCAAGAAGAATGAGAAAGGGGGGTAGGCAACTTGCTTCTCACGCTTATATTTTGAGCCTTGTAAAGTCCATCTCTCTTGGAGGCTGTAGGGTAGCTTTTCCAAGATGGGTTTCACTCCACGAGCAGAATCAAGGACATTGAGCCCTTTTAGGGATTGGTCTGTCCTTGAAGATTCCAGCTCCTGCAGCAAGTCCCCAAGTTCTCGCAACTTTGAGTAGTCTTTGGTTGTAATTCTGGGAAAATTGTCTACTCTCTTGAAGAGTGCGTCTTCGATCGCTTCAGGACTACCATAGCATTCTTCTAGTCTTTCCCATACTAAATCAAGACCCACTTTGGGGTGGTTAACATTTGCTGATCTAAGCCTCTTTGCATGTTCTGCAGATTCTTTCCCCAGCCATTTGGTTAGTAGACTGAGTTCTTCTCTTGCCGAGAAGCCCAGACTCTTGATAGCGTCTTTGAATGTGGATTTCCATATCCTGTAATTCTCCGGACGGTCGTCGAAGTTGGTAAGACCTGTCTGCACCATGTCACGCCGGATCATGTACTTGCCCATGTCTGTTAGGCCTGATACATCGATATGTCGGTCTTGTTCTGGTGTGGTTTCACGGAAGGGCCTTGTGTTCTCCCTTTCCTTGGCCTGGATGTTTGATGATCGCTGATCAGTGTGAGGAGCTGTTTCTCTATGCGTGGGCCTACCTGAGCTGTGAGACTGTTGCAGTATATCCATATGCCTACTGACGTGTGGATCACCGCTGAGAACCTGGCTATCCCGGGTTGTGCGTACCCTTGAAAGGACAGCGTCTATTCTTTGTGGACCTAGAGAGTCTTCAGCGTCTGAGATGTCACTCAGGCAATTCCGAGATGGTGTACTGGTATTGATGCTGAGGAGGCTCCTTACATAGTTTGCGGTGCGTTGATTTATATCTTCTGGAGCTGTCTGGTCATAGGTCAGCTCCCCGCCGTCCTGTAGTGCGGCTGCTTCAAAGACTTCGGCTTGCGCTATGGCGGCGGCCGCATCCTCTTCCTTGCTTAGGGCTTCCAAGTTTGCATCTAACTCTGCCTTCCTACGTGCTATGGCAGCGTTGGTGGCTGCTGCGGCGGCCACTGCTGCCTGCTCCTCCTCTTCTATGCGGGCTCTCTCTGCCCTTATGGCCACCTCTTTCCGACCATATTCGGCCCTAGCACGTGCGGCCTCTGCGGCGGCTCGTGCCTTGGTGGCATTCGCGCTTGCACTAGACACATTAGATTTCACTGATTTGCTTGACCTGGAAGAATGCCTGGATGTGCTGGAGCGCTGCGATGCAGTTTCCAGGAGGAGCTCCTTTCTTTCACTTTGCCCCTCCATAATGCCGCCACAATGCCGCCACAATGGCGTCGCGTTCCATATCGATTGTTTTTTGCAGATCGCGTTCCCTCAGGCTATTGTGTTGGTTCTTGTCAGATAGGTGAAATATGCTTGTGACAATGCTACATAATGTCTATGACATGACTTGATTTGAGTTATGGCTCGCTTAATGTCCTTTTCTTGTTCGCCAACATTTGTGGCATTACTCATTTCAATTTCGATTTCTTCCCATGCCTTTTCCAACTTAGCACGGTGCATCTTAATGTCAGCTTCATATTTTTCACAGGCTTTTTGTGTCAGTGTAACTGTTCGCTTAGGCCTTGTGCCTTCCTGCATCTGTTGCAGTTGTGTCGCTGTTTCAGTGTCTGACCTGTCACTCTTATGTGTTGTGTCTGGTGAGGGTCTGAGTTCTTCCATGCTGCAGGTGTGTGTAGGCCTTTAGCCAGTTCGTGTGGCGTGCGGTCTGTAACCTGTGTCAGCGGTTGGAGCCGTTTGGTGTCCTGCAGCAGTCGGCATAGAGGTAGCTGTACTCACAGGTATCCGTAGCTCTGGTCCCTATCTTGGCTGATGTCCAGTGGCGTGGCCCTTGGTAGCCTTAACCGTGGGGACATGCACAGGGGTAAGTATAACTGTTGTTCCTAACTTAGTAGCTGGGCAGAAGGTTAACCCAGGCAAGACACAAGAGTGATAATTCTGTGAGTAATACACTGAGCTGGGTTGCAGCGCTGGTGCCTTTATATTGAAGCTGTGGAAAGCTGGAGCTTTCTGTGCTGCTCCCAAAGCACATGGTATCCGTTTTTACTATTCTGGAACCCCAGGGTCAGATGTCTGGATATGAATGTCAAATGCCAGGAAATGAATAAGGTCAGATAGCTTAACTCGTCCCCTATAAAGGCACACAAAGTCTTCTGTATTTTCTTAGCTTTATTGGGAAAGTCACAGAAATAAAGGCACTTTTTGGTTGTATAGTGTTGGAAAAGTGCTTCTCTAGAAGAAGGTGCTTTGTTATGAGTGGAAGTGCTTCTGCAAGGGGAAGGTAAAAACGGATTGCCTTGCAAGGGAGAAGATAATCAGAACCTGTACTCACAGAGGCTGCTGAGATAGAATGTCCAGGGGAGAGATACAGAGGACAGGAAAAACACCTAGAACAAACCAACTACAGAAAAGTTGCAGGGGAGGAGGAATAGCCCAATCTCAGCTATGAGAATTGGAAAGTTGCCAGGGCAACCAGCCACTTAAAGGGAAAAAGGGAAATAACAAAGTAAACAAACTTGTTCCATGACACCGGACTCGCTGCTTGGCAGATGTTGGATGCCGTGTTGGTCTTGGCGATTTTTTTTGCTGGATTGACTCTGGCCATGATGTTTGTGGCTGTCTTCTTCCCTGATGGGCGACACCAAGCGCAGCCTGGACTCGCCGCTTGGCAGATGTTGGATGCTGTTTTGGTCTTGGCGGTTTTGTTTGCTGGATTGACCCTGGTCATGATGGTTATATAAGTCGCCTTTGTCTTCAGAGATCGGAAGACGCTTTTCTGCCGTGACCTGATGTAGGCCTTTTTGGGGGAACAGCCGGGTTTGCTGGATCCCTGCATTTTGAGTCAGTGGCAGAACTTGCTTCCGGTCGATGGGTGAGTGGATTTACTCGTCAAATCAGTGAGAGCGCGATCTGAAAGGAAAGAGGAAAAGATTTAATGAATGAAAAATACAAAATAAAATAATATATGATATAAAGTCATAAAATTTCATATAAAATAATATAATGTAATAACAAGTCATGTAATGTAATATATAATATAATGTATCATTTTGCATTTTAAATTACATTATATTTATTACATTACAATGTAACCCAATTTTATATTTAATTTACTATTATATAATGATATATATTATATAATGTAACGTCTTGAGAAAGGACCGAAGGTGGTCTGAAACGTTGGCCGTGCTGATTAAACACACTGTACTACAAAGACTGGTGAATGCCCATTTTTCTTTGGTTATATATATTATATATATATATATATATATATATCTATATATATATATATATAGATATATATATATATATATATATATATGCCTATACCTGAGCCTCCACACTATTGGGAAGTCAAAGTCCCTGCCCTCTTATCTTGGAGATCAACCCCTTGCTAAGTATATAAGACTGAAGAACTTCTACGGTCTGTGCTCCTGGGTCATGGCAGTTGTGATAATAAGCCAATGGCGCCACAAAATTGTGCCACAAGTTGCTGGATATCCAACCTTGAGCACTGGCATTTTAATTAAAAATTAACTGGACTATTTTTATTTAAGATTCCACAGAATTTCTGAACTGTTTGTGGCTCTGGAGAACAAGAATTGTGGACCCCTGCTTTAGGAATTTGGTAACATGAATTTAATTTTACTTCTTTAGTTGTCATTAATGATGAGTAGCACTGCTGTTGAAATCAAAGGGCATACCAATAGTACACAAGAGTTATTCCTGGTATCACTAGAGGCAGCCAGGGGAGGAGTAAATGTGACAGAAGTCTAGCAACTAAAGAATACATCTTCCAAATTGTTTGCAATGAAAAGCATTATAACCCATCCAGAATTGACTCCTTCATTCTAACCACCAATGATTGGTGGCAGACTTAATCAATCCATAATAAAACTATTAAGATTTATACTGCTTGATAATTCAATGGCAAGCATTTCACTAAAACATGTTATTTATTAATTAAACTCAAATTTAGATGTATAGATTTCTAACATGTTAGACAAGCTATGTTTCAAGTACCTTCTTTTGCATGCACTTGCTTGAAGAGAACATGATAGCAGCACCATGCACCAGATCAGTGCCCTCAGCTGCAGCCAAGGTTGTTGATATTGTAGGCCCAGTCCAGATTAAAAACTGTTACAAATGGATTTTAAAGTCACTTTGCTGATTTCTCCCAAATCAATTGAAATGCTTGGACATATTTGCCTTTGATTTATTGAGTCTTGTTAATAAACAGTTGATATTATTTAAAACAATATACAGTATTAGTGGATTATAAAAGTATAATAGCTTTCGTTTTAAAGGCCAGCCACTAATAACTAAATAAAAACAATATGTTCTACTCTAATCCTTCCTTATCTAACATTCTCTTTCAAGAAGATACATGTAACTGTAGTCCATGTTCTTACAAGCAATGAATCTCAAGTCAAATAGCATCTGATGGCTGACAGCAGTCAGCAAAGAGCTAAACTAAATGAAGGTGCTTCTTAACTACATTTGTGTTCCATTACAAAGATTTGGAAATAAAACGTTCATCCATGACCTTCAAATGCTAGAATTATAAACTATTTCAGTATAGTTCTTAACTCACTACCCTATGGTTACAAGTCTTTTGCAGTTTAGATCCACCTTGTGAATCTTGGGTAGCGAGAAGAGAATGTACAGCTGATTATACATGTTTTAGTATTTACTCATGCACTACAGCATAATTAAAATTATAATTTCTTCACTCTCTTTGGGGATTATGTAAAATATTATGCTATTTATAAATCCATTCAGTGTAATTTGTGTCTCCGTGCTTATATATTATGTATAAAACTGTTGGCATAAGTTTTTTTACAAAAAAAAAAAAAATTGTGGCTTTTTATTTCAAAAGTCCATTTTTGTATTCTCACAAAGTATAAAGTATTTGTCTGCAAGAAGGCCTGAGCGCCCCTTGCATACTACATAGTTCAGTCAGTGTGGTTATATTCAAGTAATCTGATTTTGATATGTTTTTTATTATTATTATTATTATTATTATTATTATACTTTAGTTATAAAGCGCATACAGATTCTGCAGCGCTGTACAAAGAAGAAAATGATACAGATAACGACAAGTACAATACAGCAATTGACATACAGATACAAGAGGAATGAAGGGCCCTGTCCCCGCAGGAACATACAATCTAGGTGGATAAAGGGTGAGAAACAGGAGGTGAGGACTGCGTGGTAGTGAATGATGTTAATGTAGGGCGAGATAAGGGTTGTAAGTGGGTGAGAGGGAAGTTTCGATGTTTATGTCAGTGGTAGGCTTCCCTGAAGAGAAATGTTTTTAGGGAGCATTTGAAGGAGGGTAGAGATGGTGAGAGTCAGACAGCACAGGGAAGAGAATTCCAGAGGGTTGGTGCTGTGCGAGAGAAGTAGGCAGGCGTGGGAGGAGGTGAAGAGTGAAGATGCAAGGAGCAGGTCGTTGTTGGATCTTAGAGGGCAGGCTGGAGTGTATTTGCTGATGAGGGAGGATAGGTAGAGGGGAGCGGTGTTAGTGAGAGCTTTGTAGGATAGAGTGAGTATTTTGAATTTAATTCTGCTATGGATGGGGAGCCAGTAGAGGGACTCGCAGAGAGGTGTGGCAGATGCAGAGCATCGGGTGAGATAGATTAGTCTGACAGAGGCATTAAGGACAGACTGGAGGGGGGATAGTTGGGAGAGAGGGAGGGAGGCTGGTAAGTAGGTTGTTGCAGTAGTCTAGACGGGAGATTACAAGGGACTGGATTAGTTGTTTCGCGGTGCTGGCAGTCAGAAATGGACGAATTTTGGAAATGTTGCTTAGTTGATTATGGCAGGATGTGTGTCGTCTGCATAGAGGTGGTATTTGAAGCCAAAGCTGTCGATAAGTTTTCCAAATGAGGAAGTGTAGATGGAGCCTAGTAGAGGACCCAGGACAGAAGGAACTCCAACAGACATAGGCATTGAAGAGGAGGAGTCGCCAGCAAAAGACACCTGGAAGTGTCACGGTACGTTTATACATACACATCCAAGCTATTCTTGGGGGAGAAGCTAACAAAGGTTGACCATAATAACAATAATAATATTATTAATAATAATAATAACTATTATTTATATTATCTATATTTCTATAGACTCTCAGAATTAATAAAATCAGCATCTGAATAATAGACGGCACTGTAATGAATACTCAGTAAGAGGAAACTCTCCACTCCATCTTTAGCGAATATAGGCTACAACAGTATAAACAGTCCAGTACATCCTCTATTAGCATGAAACTGCCTATACAGTACAGAAAGTATGCACATGGTATGGTATTTACTTGTATACCCAAGTTATTTTAGATGCCAATGTAGCAGCAGGATAACCTAGACAGAGAGTAGATTACTTAACAGGATTCAAATGCATGTAAGATAACATGAGTATTGTATCGCAATACCATCAAGGTAGGCTGGTGCATACTTATTATGTGGGCTACCTGCCAATACCCTTTGGTGATCTTTAACTTTTTAAGTTATTACACCAACTGGCCTTTTCTTGCAAATCATATACCCAAGGTTTAAGAAATATGTCAAACTTGGATATGCTGATTGGATTTATTGTAACGGTTACAAAAATGGTACAAATTATAGGATTTCTGTTATAATTATACCTCTGAATTTCCTTGGCTTTTTTCTTGCATTCTTCCACTTTTGACATGACTCTAGAAATGTTATCCTGCATCTGTGCCACATGTTTCAACACAATACCAGGAGCGTAAAATTTACACCTACGTTACAATTTGTGTAAACAAATTTCAAAAAATTACTACCAGAAAGTTTGACAAAGGCTAATAGTAGAATTAGTGCATGGAAGATGTTAACATACCAGCATCTTAAATACCCTGAGGTACCTACTTTCCAAACATATTAGTTTGATGGGGGTAAGTTTAATTGACTGGCTTCAAGTCTTAATAGGACATGGGGCTTAGAATTACTATATTTGAGAAAATGGTTTTGAAATACTTGTACTTATTGGCTTATACATTTTTGTAGATGAGTAAAAAGATTTTTCAACTAAAACTCATTTTTTCACTATATTTTTTATTGTAAATTAGATGATATGACCAAAATAAAATATATAATTTGTGTGGGTACAAAATTACAGCTAAACAGCAACACCATAAAAATATTAAAACTGGACACCAGCTGCAGGCATCAGGGTAGGCTGACAAGAACAGCAACCTTGCTGAATAACGGAAGAGCCGTGTTGGAGAACCACAGGTGTAATCTGAAAGGTAGGGTTAGGTGAGGCCAGGAGGGCAGCAGCGGTGGTCAAACAACCAAGGCAGAATGAGCATGGATAATCCAAAAAACTAGCCAAGGTCATCAATAGGTGATCCAAACCAAGGGGACGAGGTACAGTCTGCGGGAACAAGCAGGTTAGGACAGGTAAAATGCAGGTAATGGGCACAGGCAGGGAATAAACAGGTTTTGGAAGGCAATGGTCGTCATAAAAGGACAAATTGAAAATAAGATAAATAATAACAGGAAAATCTCTACTATGACAATGACACATTTCTGGTTGTAGCAAGGGTCACCAATTTATAAGATTTCTTTGTTGTACAGGAAGTCAGTTATCATTTTAGTGAGAGACCAATGGAAATATCTTTAAATGCACCTCTGTGTTTTTCCTGTTTGTGTCATCAGTCAGGTATGAGATACATATATGGCCACATAGTGTGACACCTTTAGTAATATTCATGAAACATGAGACCTCACAACATGGTGTTAGCTAATATAACCAATTTTATTTTGGTGGGGTGCATTTTGTTTCTCTTTGTGGCCAAGTATGCACACAGATCAGCAAAACCTAGGTATCTAAGGAGACTGACATGGGCCTAACGGTGCTTAAGTAAAAAGATGAAAATGTTGACAAATGTTTTAATATTTTTTATGTACTTTGCAGCCTCAGTGACTGATTTAATATTATTCTCTAAAACTGTAAGAGATGAGGGTTTACATTTTTTTTCATTTACTCGTGACACAAACCCAGAAGTATATTTTAAAGTAATTATTGGACTGATATGACATATTTTAAGCAGGAACTCTAGATTCAGTTGAATGAATATAAAAAGGAATCTAAGATAAAAACATTGTGCGTTTAGGCACATTGAATAGCTATATATTAATTAACCCTCGACTAATCAAAGATCAAAAGGCTAAAGTGTTCCAGCTGAGCATCAATGACCCAATCTATTAAAATATATTCAAGGGCTACATGTCTTTATGTCTCCTTCGGTCTATATGTATATGCATTCTTTTAAATGTTAAAATAAAATAACAAAACACCATACGTGGAAGCCGCGGCTCCCCACCTCCTTCCTGGCCAGCCAGTCGGTAGCACTTTAGCCCAGAGCTGGAGCTGATTAGTAGTAAGTTTATTATGTTTTAGGGGATGTGTCGAACACATCTTCTGCATGGTAAATAGCTGGGGATGAAGAAAGGGGCAAATCAATATGAGTTTTTTCCCAGAATTGACTCATGCGCTTGCAAGGAGGATATCACTTAAGTTAAAAAGGACTACTCAGATATCATATGATTAGTGTTTGCTAGTGTTCAGATGCCTGGTTTAGAATGAAATGTTCCTGCTTTAAATAAGTTTTGTTTTGCTGGATTTCAATGTGTATTATTAATTAGAAACATTATTTTTACACTAGTCAGTTTTATTATATTTCACACATTGGTGAACAAAGGTTCTGTCTAATTTAAATTGCTTGTTCCTGTTATTAATTATTCATGTTATTTCTTTATTTTTTATTTGCCAAGTGGAAATATTATTACTCTGCTCCTTCTCTGTAGCTCTCTTTAGTTATTTATAAAAAAAAAAGAGACAATGATTACTGCACGTTATGGAAAGTAATCTTAATTGCAATAGAAGCAAGAGCTGAACAGCATGAAAAGGAACAAAAATAATAAAAAAAATATCCCATATATCTCCAGACAAGAAAGAAAATATTAAATGTATTCCCAATAATATTTGTCAATGTAAAGGTCCATTTTTCAACCTAAATATATAACTGATATAAAACACAGTGGCAATGAAAGTAGTGAATATGTGCATAATCTTTGCAAAATGGGGACATATAACTTACTTCTGCTGTTGTTTAATAGAAGAAATCTTGAATTGGATTGACACTTAATCACTTGTAACTAAATCATTAACTCAACACAAAGGGGTTGGAGTAAGATGCAAGTTTGAATTTAACATTAAGCCCATGTTCCTTCACACGGAGTAAAAGACAGGGTGTGGAGGGCTTTTTGCCTTACTGGTATCTTAACATTTGATGAATAGACCCCAAAATGTTTTCTGTTGTTCCTGCCGAACTAGAATCACGATAGAGATCTGTATACTATAAATGGGATATGGCTATTGAAAAGTGTTTTTTTTGTCTTTTATTTATGGTATAATCTAAAGTTACTACATTTCTTACTGTATTTTGCCCTGTATTCTGAAAGTCATGCAAAGGAACAGATATATTCAGCTCCTTTACGTTTGAAACTGTTTTAAATTTCATTTCCTGCTCTGTTATCTTTACTTCGCACTGTTCATAAAATTAATAGCAATAAAACTTGGTTTTTTTTTAACAAAATGCAGATCTTTGCACAAATCATTAAATTACATTTTGTGTAGAAATTATTCTGAGTAACTTAATACAGTAAGCTAACTATTAAACAAATTGTTATAAATCTTCCGGACAGTTTAATTATGTAAAAACTTTTAAACCCTCCCCCCCCGTGCTACCTCAGTTATATTGTCTGTATCATATAAAGTTTAATGTGCAGTTAGATTTAAAAAGGGGATAATCATCTTTGCCCCACTAGTTAATAAAATCAAGAATACATTTTAGATCATAAACGACACCCTTAAAGTATAGATCTTATTTTGAAAAGTAAAGAAGAAATCACAGTATTTTATCTTAAAATCTTACATTTTAAAATGGAATGCAAAACAAATGTTTTTGTGCCTAAGTTATCTATTCATCCATTATTCGATCCACGGGGATGTTTTATCTTTTGTCATTCAATAAATTAAACTCTAAGAACGCTGTATGTGCAATAGCTCCAGGAAATGTTTTGCTTTTGCAATTGTGATTACTATTTTGTTGATGAGGATATAGGAAAGTTCCATTGTACATGCTTTTGATGGATTATAAAAATAAGTTTTTAACACCCTAAGTTAGGAAGGTTACGAAAAAGTGAACACTTTTTAAAAAGTATATTACATGTTTTGCCACAGGTTTTAAGTGATGTAAATATGATTTGTATATATATATATATATATATATATATATATATATATATATATATATATATATATATATATATAAACAAGAAATACTGATCCTTTAAGGATGGACACCAAATAGTGTTTAATATTTTATAAATCATATCCAAAAGGTTGTCTTCTAATAGAGCTTGTGGTAAGATGATGGCTTGCCTAGAGATTGTAGTGCTATAGGAATGCTAGACGCAGGATAGAAATATTGATGATTTAGAGAGCAGGCAAAGTTAAAGTTGAAAAGTGAAGGCGTTATGGCTATAGGGGGGAAGGGAACCTATAGCCTATTCCCTGTTCCTCCAATCAGGGTACAGGATGTGCACATGGCTCCGCCCTTTTGCAGAAGCCCTTCTGGGAGTCATTGTTAACCTAGCTAATACAGGGGAAGAAAGAAGGCAAAATAACAAAAAGAAGAAGAGCTGCGGAAAAACAGGTACCTAAAGCAGACGGAGGGTGAGAGTGTGAGCATAAGCAAATGTGAGAGAGTGTGAGTTAGAGAGCGTGACAACAAATTTAATTTATGAATGGCAAAAGCTTTCAGAATTTCGGCTAAACCAAAAGAGCATGAAACAAAATTTGTTTTAAAAAAATGAACGGACCACAAAAGAAAATATGTTTCTTTCCCCGGCTGTCAGAGATCAGAGTTCCCCACACCGGTGCGGCACCGGCACCAGTGCGGGGAACTCTGATCTCTGACAGTCGGGGAAGGTCTGCGCGATGGACGCAGACAACCCCCGCTGTTAGCCACACCTCCTTCCGGCTGCAGCGTAAGTTGTCTACGCGGATCGCGTGGACGTCAACCCGCTGCCCCGGTATACAGCAGGAAATTGGAAGCACCGGTAAGTGTGTGTGGGGTGGGGGAGTGTTAAATGGAGGGGGGGAGACAGAAGGATCCAGGTCCCCTGCAGCGGTGCGGGGGATCTGGATCTTAGTCTCATAGTCAGACCTCTATTTGAGGTCTGATTATAAGACGACCCCGATTAGAAGACGAGGGGTATTTTTCAGAGCATTTGCTCTGAAAAAAACCTCGTCTTATAATCGAGCAAATACGGTATATATATATATATATATATATATATATATCTTGGAGGAGCCAGTATGAGAGTGCGCCATTTATCCAGAAGATAACCTCCTGTGAAGTTCTGCAAAAATAGTGGAGCTTCATTCTGTCCCCAGATTGGAGGAACGCCTTGCCCAAAGATAACTCCTACTATGAACGTCGGGAAAAAAGGATGTCACCAGAAGCACCGCTATTTTCGCGAAAGTTCATCTGGAAGTTATGTCCATGGAGATGAGGATGAAGAAAGAAGACAGAAGGCAAAATAGAGAACAAGAAGACGTAGAACAAGAGGATTAAGAGGATGCTAGAGAAGAAATGGCACTGAAAGACACAGAACTGGTCAGCAAAGAGGGTAGGGAGAGTGAATGAGTGTGAGAGAGTGAGTGAGAGTGAATGTGGACGTAAGACAACTATTGTTTGCGATTTTAGAAATCTCCCCCTGTTTTTTGTCTGAAACGAATGGACAGGAAATGGAATTTGTTTTACAAAAACGAATGGGCCAATAAATGAACAAAAAAAATTAGTCTGAATCATTTTTGGCCCATTTGCAAACCTATATATATAATTATAATTATTTATATAAATATACACCGATCAGCCATAACATTAGGACCACCTGTCTAATATTGTGTAGGTCAACCTTTTTGCAACCAAAACAGTCCTGACCCTTTGAGGGTCATTATATATATATATATATATATATATATATATATATATATATATAGTGGAGTAGTATTATTTTAAATAAAAGGCCATTAGTGCATACTGTCAGTAGGTGGGGTATATTAGGCAGCAAGTGAACATTTTGTCCTCAAAGTTAATGTCTTTGACAAGGGCCAAATTGTGATGCTAGATGGCCGTGTTAGAGCCTCTCCAAAACTTCCTCTCTTGTGGGGTGTTCCCGGTCTGCAATGCTCAGTACCTATCAAAAGGCCAAGGCTCATTGATGAACGTAGGGGGCGAAGGCTGGCCTGCTGCAGCTCAAATTGCTGAAAAGGTTAATGCTGGTTCTGATAGTAAGGAGTAAGAACACACAGCGCACCGCAGTTTGTTGTGTATAGGTAAGAACTGGACCATGAGCAATGGAAAAAGGTGACCTGGTCTGATGAATCACATTTTCTTTTATATTACGTGGATGGCAGGGTGTGTGTGGTAGTTAACCTGGAGAACACCTGTCACCATATATAGAAGCCATACCTCACAACTTACAGGATTTAAAGGATCTGCTGCTAATGTTTTGGCACCAGATACCACAGCACACCTTCAGAGATTTAGTGGCGTCCATGCCTGGACGGGTCAGGGCTGTTTTACAATATTAGGCAGGTGGTCATAATGTTATGGCTGATTGGTATCTATCTATCTATCTATCTATCTATCTATCTATCTATCTATCTATATATAGATAGATATAAATATTTCTATCTATATCTATATAGATATATATCTATATATCTCTCTATATATATAGATAGATATATCTATATCTATCTACCTATCTATAGATATATATAGATATATATATCTATCTATCTATATATATAGATATCTATCTATATCTATCTATCTATCTATCTATCTATCTATCTATCTATCTATCTATCTATCTATCTATATATATGTATATATATATATACCAAACACATACACATAAATACAAAAACATTAAGAGTTAATTTCAAATTATTAGACTTCTTTGAAATACTGGGAAAAAATCTGGACAAAAGAAATCTGCTATTCGAATATTCTTTTCTGAAAGAGCACAGCTGGAAAAGATAAAATAACATAGGTCATACTGTTTACTTCAGTTTTCGGTCTGGAATTGGGTAATCTTTACATATTTTCTGCTTGCTGCAAGAAGAATTTTTATACAGTGTCTGTTTAGATAATTGCATTGTTAAAATATATTCCCCTCCTGAGGATTCTTCTGTTCACAGGTATTAGATTGTTCAATTAGCTTTTCAGAGACTGTATATTAATCTGACGGTGGAGTTTGTCTAGATTAAGGCTTTGGTGCAGGTCACTGTTTGAAGCAGCTAAGAGCTGCTGATGAGGCTAGGGAGGGAAAAAAGAGCAGCTACAAATAACATATAGTTGGCCATGGAGGTTCACTTTGCCTCGTATGTACCAGACACACTAAATATTAGACTTGTGCATTCAGATTAATATGAATTGCAAATTTACCAAATTTTGGTAAATTCAGCGAAAACAAGGTCAGACTACCCATGAATCGAAATAAAAAAAGCAAAAAGCTCTTACTCACTCTCTTATACTCTCTAAATGTTTTCCTACCTTATCTGCTGAACATTTCTGCTTCTGAGGACAACTTCTGCTTCTATCTTTTATCTTCTACCATGTCATCTCTCTTGTATCTTCAGTCTGCTATCTTCAATCATCTAAATTTCTCAGCTTCTGACGACTACTTCTGCTTTTATCTTTTATCTTCTTCCTTGTCATCTTTCTTTTCTATCTTCAGTCTGCTATCTTCAATCATCTAAATTCATCAGCATCTCTGTGGACATAAGCGATTCCGGTGACGTTCTCCCCCAATCGTGGGAGATGACGTCACCGAAAGTACAGTCATTTTGCCCTAACTTGAACTCAGGGCAATATATCAGCTCTTTGAGTGACGTCTCCTCCACAGATTGGAGGACTTAACCGCAAGCACCACCATTTTGGCTGACGTTCACCCTGGGTTATATCTGTTGCGGACAAAGATAGAAGAGAGAAGATAAAAGATAGAAGATAGAAGAAGAAAGTGCGGAAGTGGTAGACATTCGCACATGTAAACATACACTATCCAAACATGTCCAAAACACATTTCTCGAAAGAGATTGTAGAGAAAAGAAGCACAACGAGAACTGGTTATAGTGTAGATGCTGCCTGGTAACACTGCCAGTGGCTTTATGCGGAACTGCAAGTATAAACAGCTTGGTTCAAAATATTAAAATAAAAAAAGCTCAAGGGGCAGCTGTCTCCTTTGCCATAGTCCTTATATTTAGTGGCTCAGAGAATGGGAAAAACATAGATCCTTCCCCACATAGTTTTAATTTATTTCTCTACAACGTTCACCCTTTCCTGTATAATAAAATTGCTGCAAGATTTATTAAACTTACCAATTACAGCAGTGAACTATATTTATTGTTTTAAGACATTAAGTACAAGCACTGCCAATATTTACTAATTGATCAAATTAAACTATAATTGTAAACTTTGAAACAGAGGAACCATGGATTTAAAAAAAGTTACATTAATTGACGGAAATCTGCAACAAGTTGATAGAAAAGGATTTGTTGCTACTGTATGGTACTTCTTGATATTTGTTACCATAATGGAGACCCATGTGTTCCCTGTGTGGGATATAAAAATAATGTACACTGCTGACCTCAACAACTCTAATATAGCTGAAAGAGCAGTATAAATTATTAATGTTAGTGATTGACTAATCCAATACTTTGAGAGCATAAGGTATGAGAACAAAACAATTTACTGTTCTCAAACAATGCTAGAATTATTGCAGAGGTTCTATATAGCCATGAACTAACATGTTTTGTCTGGTAAAATATAACCACATGAATATATACAATTCCAAAGTTTATGTAATACAAAATGACAGAACCAAAAATTCTGAATTTACTGTTGGTTGAGCAATATAATTATTACTGTAAATGATGATGGGGTGCTTGTTTATCCATGGTATAGGAGCAGAGGGAAAGGTAACAGAGCCACATTATAAAATATATTTATGGATTTAAGACTCATCGATCTGAACTTGGATGAAAAAGTCATTAACAAGTTCTTCCAGTTATCAGATTCAGCAAAGGTAGGTGAGTAACAAATCTGAAGATAAAATCAATATCCTTAGAATGTATAAAGTAATGATGTGTATATCCCAAAAGAAACGTGCCTTTTAAAGGCAAGTTACGCTAGAGCTTAATTACTAACATCCATCATAACATGCATTTACTTTGGCACAAAATAGGAGAGTTATGGTTGAGTGTTTGATTTTGTGGTTCCTCAATAAAACTGAATACACACATTCATAACAAAGTACATGATGATTTAACTTAGATGTAATAAATGTATTCAATGTTTTATGTAGAAGACATCTATTTATATGTCTTTTATTTTCATTTGCTTTTAAAAGCCCATTCGGAACAGGAAGTGCCTATTCCTCATGGTGAAACATCAGTGAAGCTGTAAATAAAGGGACAGTGCAATGTCCCTGACAGAAATAAAGACTACTGAGACGTAGTAGCTTCAGCCTAGCAGCTGCTCTCCTCTTCCATAGTTCAATGGTTTTTCAAGCAGCCTATAAGTAGCAGGAAAGGGTTGCTATTGAAATCAGTGGGTGCATGCGCACAGATTTCTCAGAGCTACTGCTGGAGCTTCCTGGAAGAAAGGGACAATGCAGCTATCATATGCATTAAAGATCATATGGTGCCTGGTGTCTACCTTTAAATGACATGCAATAGAATGCTAACATGCAACCTTCATTGTTAACAAAAGACCATTCAGTACTGTAAAATAGTAAACAGATTCAGCAGAGTCATTTGCAAACATTTAAATGGTTAAATATTACAGTATAAAATAAAAGATCATGTTTCTAGTTTGTTGTAGCAAATGAATTCAATAGATGAAAAGTTAAACAGTCCAGTACAATCTCAAAACAATGTTAACATCTATCTGATAATTCCTACCCATTAGCTTATGCCTTCCTTTTGTTAGATTGCTGATTATTTTAGATTTGTAATGGTTAATAACAAGGCAGGATGGGCAAATGCGACATTTAATGCCTGGCCTATGCTGTTTTAATGTTTTAGGGTTTTTTAGGGTTATGTTTTAGTTTGGTGTTCAACATGTAGCCACCACAGTGAATAATTAGGATTTTTACAGCATTTTTGCTTTCAGTGATTGTTTCACAAATTTCCTATGCAGTTAGTCTGGTGAATGTGTGTAAGTCTGGACTGGATGGCATACATTGGGCACATTTTATAATGACTTTCCTACAAGGCTGAATGTTGCCAATCTTCACCAGATTGAGGAGAATGGAGAGAACTTCTGGGAACTTGATTAAACATACAGTATAAGCTTTAGCCATGGATTTCTGCTTCCCCAAGATAAAACATTAAAATAAATATATTGATAACAATTACTCTGGTCAACAAACAAAAAAGCACAAGCTATGGGTTGTTCTGGTAAATTAATTTAGTTATCGTTAAGTCTGTAGACTATAGTTCTCCTATGTAAGGATCTTCAACATGTAGTTTTCAAATTTTAAATTAAATAACAACGCAGATATGTTCCAGTTCAGAAACACAGAGTTCCTTGAGCTGATCACAGCCAGATAATTAACAGAAGATATTGGCTACGGAGAGTGTGACCATGAAAATGCAAAATCTAATCACTGCTTAACAGTTTTCGGCGTAATGTCTTCTTGTTTGCAATCTATCTATTCTGTGACATTTCAAAGGCTTTCATGTTAAATGAGAGGGAAAAGTCAATAATGTGGTGAACGTATCTCCAAATTCTATTTTAGGGTGCTGATTTAAAAGGTTTATATTTGGCTCTGTCTTTGCTACATTTACTTTAAGATTTCAAAAGCCCATTGTGGAATCAAGATTTACTGTAAACACTTTTACATGGGGATTTTTTTTTATCAGACCCACAGTTCATTTTGTGAATCACAGAAATGTACTGTACCCTGGAGGAGAAGTTTGTTGGGAAAGAAAAGAATTCTTCTATTACAAGGACCATTAAGCAGCATGCTTAGTTCAGTTTGTGCTCTAAATACAGACATTATACTTGGTACTGCTTCACTACCTTACAAAATAACTTTATATTGCTTTCTGGTTTACTACCATTTCTACTCCATAATCCTCGTGGTTTTAACACTTTTGTGGTAGAAGGAACCCAAGTGAGTTGCTAAATTTTGTTTGCCTTTGCATGTTTCCCTGTTTCCTCCAACATATTTTATATGAATGCAATCATTATGTCTTAATGACAAGGCAAAATAGTCAAAATAAACCGAGTTTCTGTAATACTTAATACTTTGCTAAAAGCTTTGCATATTGGTACATTGCGTTAGGGCAGTTATAATATAAACCTTTAACATGCCCTTGAATTCTTATCCTTTAAGTATATTCACATACATTAAATGTATATTTTTCTCTTGCATTTATCATCATTCATTGTGCCATTATACACACTTCTCCTTACTTAACCCCTTAAGTGACCAGAGCTTTTTGTCATCTTTGTTCATCCATGATTTCCTCTTTCCTTGTTTAGTGTACACTCACGATAGATAGATAGATAGATAGATAGATAGATAGATAGATAGATAGATAGATAGATAGATAGATAGATAGATAGATAGATAGATATACTGGTTTTTAAGGACAGCCAGGGCTTTCTATTTATACCACTTTTTTTACAGCCCGTCATTTATTATGAAAAGTATGTCAAAGAAAACAGTAAAAATTAATAAAGTAAACCAATTTTTTGCAATTTTACTTTCTTTCTTTCATAAGTTAGGTGCCACTGATAAAAAAAAAAAAATCCCCTGAGTAGAATAATACCCCACATTCATATTTTTTTTAAATGCTCCCTTACATACTAGATAATGTTTTCTTATTTTTTAACTTTTGATTGGGAACAAGAAAGAGTTTATTATGTATATTTCTAGTGGGAGGGGCACAAGGTGTTTGGCACCTATTTGCCCATTTAAAAAAGAAAAGTTACAAATGTTTCGGTTTTTCTTATTATATTTAATATTTTTACTTTTAAATTTTCTTTGACTGGAGATCCCTTTGAGGTCTTTAACGATCTCAAGGATCATTCTTGAAACTGGATGGTCACTGGAGTCTGGATTATTTTTTAAAATATTTTACTATTTTCACCTCTTTTCACTTTGATCCCCATTTCTGCTGATCACCAAGCAGGGCTTTATTGCCCTGTATTGCTGATTGTAGTACTTGCAATTAGCCTGCAAGGAGCCCTCATCGGAGGTTTCATAAGGGTTTGGATAGACCCTCTAGGGAGCTTTTTACATTTGATGTTGTTTCCTGCAGAGTCAGGAGTGACACCGCTGGCATGAATGTCTGAAAAGAAGTTCAGGTATTTTCTTGTATTTTGATTTGCGCTTACTGTCATCGTATCAGGAAACAGGAAGCTAGGGATGCTAGATCCTGCTTGTAAGGGAGACCCCATGCTGTCACTTAGGGCTTGTTTCAAAGGACATAATACTACTTCCTATGCAGCAAAGGGTTTAGCTTTCACTTGTTATGGCTTATCCTAGTTCTAGAAATGGGGCTTGCCTTCCTCCCAACAGTCCTGATTTTTGGGCACTGTACCTCTTTCCTGTGTACCCACAGTAGTAATTTTTTTTTGTATTTTTTTCACACACGTTGTACTTCAGGTATAAATTTATCGCTCCTGGTATATGTCACTGCCAAAACCCCCCAATATGTGTTCAGTAACATCTCCTGAGCGCAGTGATACCCCAAATGCAGGGGTTTGTTGGGTTATTTGGGAGGTAAAAGGCCACCTTTGTGAGGTGTGTATTTTTTTGCCATTTATACATCTTGTCACTCTGTGCCCACGTCCCATACTTGGGACATCTTTGAAGCCGGCCGATTCAATTTACCCCATCAAATCATAATTTTTTAAAACTAGGCACACTATGGGCATTTATAATCCTAATATTTTAACTCTTTGCGTGTGGGATTTTTTTGGGAAGATATAGCGCTAATTGTAGGTAGCGCTAATTGTGTACAAAAAAAACTTATACATATATACCTATTTGCACTTTTTTTTTTTACAATACACTGAGGCTCTGTAGCCCCCAATGAAGAGGCAGGCTGGAATGGGGGGTGAGTGATTGACAGACCAGGTCACTGGTCTGTAGTTTAACCCACCGATCGCCGTGATTCACTGTGAATCACGGGGATCGGGAAGTTGTGAAGGCCCCCCCCCGGAGCATTGCAGGCTTGCCTCAATGAAGAGGCAGCCTGGAATGCCCCTCACACGATTTGCATCGGGTTCGGGGGGGGGAGGTTGACAGACCAGTGATTTCAGTCACTGGTCTGTCGTTTAACCCACCGATCGCCGTGATTCACTGTGAATCACGGCGATCGGGAGGTTGTGAAGCCCCCCCCTGAGCATTGCAGGCTTGCCTCAATGAAGAGGCAGCCTGGAATGCCCCTCACCCGATTTGCATCGGGGGCAGGGGCGGAAGCGTGAATGACAGACCAGTGATTTAAATCACTGGCCTGTCGTTTAACCCACCGATCGCTGCGATTCACGGTGAATCACGGCGATCGGGGGGGTTGTGAAGCCCCCTCTGGGGCATTGCAGGCTTCCCTCAACAAAGAGGGAGTCTGGAATGCCCTTCACCAGATTTGCATCTGGTTCGGGGGGGCGTGATTGACAGACCAGTGATATGAATCGCTGGTCTGTCGTTTAACCCACCGATCACCGTGATTCACGTGAATCACAGCAATCGGGAGGTTGTGAAGCCCCCTCTGGGGCATTTCAGGCATGCCTCAATGTAGAAGCAGCCTGGAATGCCTCTTACCCGATTTGAATCGGGCTCGGGGGGCGTGTTTAACAGACTGGTGATTTGCATCGCCGGTCTGTTGTTTAAACCGCCGATCTCCGTGAATTGCGGAGATCGGAAGGTTGCAAAACTTTTTTTTTGGGATTTGCCTGGATAGCCTCACTTGTGAGGCTTCCACGAAAACCGTGATGCCACCGATCGCGGCGAAAACGCCGCGGTAAACGGCAAATAACGTTACCACGTACATGTACGGGCATTGTCGTTATCGCGTTGCACGGCAACCCCGTACATGTATGTGGATTGTCGTTAAGGGGTTAAAAACAAAAACTCTAAAGTGCAATGTTTAGGAAAAAAATTAACAATATTCTTGGGCCTACTACCAGCCCAGTGATTTTTATAAGACATTTACTGAGAACTGCTTCAACACATAATATTTTTTTACATTTTTAAAGGAGACAGTTATGCCTATATTGTTATGGATCTTCTTCTATTGATTTAACCATGTTACAAGCATGTAAGCAAGCTCAGTAGCGAAATAGATACCTGTGAGCGGCACATTTAAAACAGAGCTGGCTTTTTTCTTAGAGCTGTGAGTCATTCATCTAATATAGTGTTGCCCAACTGAGACCCTGGGGCAACAGACAAACAAGGTTGTCAGAATGGTACAGGTTCAAAGCAAGATGACTTGACATGGAATAACACTGATGAAGTGCAAAAGGTTTATATTTATTATTTATAGAAACTAAAACAATAATATTTTAGCATATTTCAAAATCTCTAGTGATAAGTGCATGTACTGCTGCAGTTAAGGCTCTTAGTGAATTTGTGTTTCAAAATGTATTTTAATTTATAGGTTAACTATTTTAGCCCTCTTCACTGGCTGCTCTAGTCATGCAGGACTATTAGGTTATATTCTGGTCACCTATGGAGGCACATATTAGCCTTTTTTTCCAAGAAGCTGATATATGCCCATTTTTAGTAAGCTTACAGGGACCTCCCCCCCCCCCTTGTCAGTTTTGCCCTGTTAAGTTAAAATGTTGAAAATGTTGAGATCCATCCTGTGATTTAAGTGCATAAGAGTAAAGTAATAACTACAAAAAATCACAGCAAAATAAAGTATGTCAAATCTAGTCCTTTAGAACTTTAGAATTAAGCTAAATCAAATAAAAAACAAATATTTTCAGATGCGAGTTTTCCCGTTTTTTTTTTTTCAACAAATTACTGTGTTAATTGAAAAACATTAGAACATAACAATTGTTAATTAATACTTCACTATTTTATGAAGCATTGTTGATTCAGTAATTAGGTTTCATAATACTTGAAAAAAAATGGTGGTCTGATCACCCATAGTTCAAAATCCACAAAGCTGAATTTCAATTGGGTCTTATATTACTGGCACAAGCTGTTTATTTCAACTAGATGTTATTTGCTTTCTAGAAGAACATTTTACAGTTTATGTAATCCTGGGTTTGCAGTTAATGTGTCCCCTACAGGCAGACTTTTTATAAATTAGAATGGAATTCAATTACTGAACTCCTGATAACTTATCACAGCAGAATACAAATGTATTGAGATGTATAAATGTGTTTAGTCTTAAAGCAACATTCTTTATGTTATTTGCCAGTTCTCAGAATCTTGATACTCAAGAAACGCATTTATCTTGTAAAATGTTTAATAACGTAATATGACCAACAGTGCAGAGAAAACATCTGTGTCATAGCAAATGCTGTGTGATGTGTCAATGCCCTAAACGGTTTTGGTCTGGAATAAGAGTAGCATCTGATTAAGAATAAAGTAAATGTGGTTGCTGGGCTACTAAATTTAAAGCATTTGTAAAACTAAATATGTATAGTATGCCAAGAAAGCACATGCTAACACCCACAAAACAACTCCTATATTGTTTTAACTTAACATTAAAATCTTGTGAGTTTAATGAAAACGCACACATCTTCTCCGGAAGCTTGCAAAATTACTACACCTCCGTTCCGCTCTCCAAGTGGTCGGAAGATGTATTAAATGCTCCATTTGTGGGTCCCATTCAATTCTATGTACCTTTTCAAGTCAAAGAAGTCCATTATTTTACATTTATTTTTGACTGGTTCCTTTCCATTGCCTTCCTGGCACACTTTAGTAGAAAGGACATTTGTATGTTCCACCAGCCACTTACGTTCCAACTAACATTTACATTTTTAAATAGGCAACCAATAGATTTTCTGCCGTTTTTTTTACATCCTATGTGCATCATTTTACATTTAGCAAAATTAAACTGCAGCTGGCATTTCCAGCCATAATTCTAGTTTACTATCATATTGCAAATGTTTGAATCATCTTCAAAAAACATACCTTACAATTAAGACCTTTTGTGATATTGCTAATGAAATATTAAAATCTATGGGTTAAAATATTTATCCCTAAAGTACCCCACTAGTAACAACACCTTCCTCTGAATATACAGCATTAATAAAACCTTCTGTCTCCTGTCACTCACCTATAGCCTTTCAACTATTTTAACATTAAAACCAATTCCAACTGCAATTTATTGCAGTTTTACATGAGCCATTAGGAGGGACAGTTTCAGATACTCTGCTGAAATCTATATCTACAGCTCTTCATTGCTTCATTTTTACATATAGCTCCCTTCATTTGTCTAGTTTAATAATTCGCTGTTTATATTTTCTCCTTTCACATCTAAAAAAGTCAACCTTTTTTGTTTACATGGCAATTTTCTTTTTTATATGTTTTTTCTCCTCTTCCTGTAAGTCTTAAATGCTACACTTTCTCCTCCCAATAGTAGTACAGTGGTTGCCTTTTTTTTCTTAAATGCAATGTTCTACTGTAATACATCTCTTAAATAATTAAATTTATCCTGGACTCCATCTAAAGATGTCCAGAATATCAAGATTCACCTACATATTTTTCAATTTTAGAAAAATAATAATTTCTAAAATGTAAAACCTTAACTTTTGTGTGATGCAATGCAACCCCTGTCCTTATATTAAACCACATTGAATTATGGTCACTGGAGCCCAAACACTCAAATCAAGTCTCAATTTGTAAATACTAAATCTGGCACAGACTCCTTCCTTGATAGCGTTATGTACCGCTTGCTGAACACACAATCACTGCAAATAATTTAAGGTGTCTCTACTCCTGACTGACACAGCTGGCTACACGGGGGGAGATTAAAGGCTCCTATAAAGATAATCTCACTTTTCAATTAGTAGATGATCAAGGTTCTTCGCTTGTGCAATGGATCTGTAATGAACACCTATACAAACAACCACTTTGGATCCAAGTTGTAAAGTTACCATAACTGTCTTTAGGCTGTCCTCCATACCTTGTTTACGATTAGCCTTTAAGCTATTTCTTTTTTAAAGGGTAGCTCCTGATCTTTTTCTGTCACCTCTATGCTTTCTGGTATGACAATCCAATCATTTTGCTTACTGGTCCATAGTATATGTCATAGTATCTTCCCCTAAATCCACATTCCCACTTTCTATTAATGCAGCAAGTGCAAGGACCTTACTCCCTATACCGTGGGTATTTGCACATTTAAAAAGGGGCCTATTTAATCTTTATAACAGGGCTGCAGAACTGCAGTCCTCAAGGACTACAAATAGGCCAAGAATTCTATGTATCCTTGGGATACTCAGACTGTGGCTTCCTAGGACTGAAGGACGGCTCTATAGTTTTGATTCCGTTATTTTGATTTGAATCTGTTGTATCATTTTCCGGCTGTACCTGACAAAGTCATGTTTAACTCTGCCTGGCAGATGTTCATATGCTGTGGAAGTATAAATATTTACAGTGAGTGGGTGTTTCGTGAGTCAGACTTTTGTGTTGCTTGCTGGCTAAATCTAATTATGATTTTCAAACATGCCCTCTATTTTTAAGTGAGTTTTGTTAACTTAATTATGAAAAATAATCAATACTTTATGTTTAAACTATTGTAAATAATGTTATTATTATTTCTTTTATAGCAAATAGACAAAATATTTTTTATGCTTATGTTACATATATAATGCAATGTCAGGAAACGGTTACATAAATACAAACACTAGACAACATTGTTAAATTTAAATAATCATATATAACATGACAAATGAAAGAAAATAAATCAATAACATAAAATATAAAGTTAGGTATAAATATTCTGGAGTCACTATGCATTAGTTAGGCAATATTTAATAATATTTAATAAATGTTAAATAGTGTAAAACATACTGTAGTGTAGAATGATTATTCTGTTTTAGACAATTCACTCACAGGGCGCTGTCCCTATGTTCAGTTCACAAAAATGTCAAGACTCTGTTTCCAAGATTATTAATATATTTAGAGACAGCACCTAATAAGGAACTAAAGAGTGTAAAAATTACAGATACTTGTATGGGACCATTTACTGTAGTGTATATAATTTGTTTTATTATTTGTTAAGAAGTCCTGTGCACAAAGGAGCTGGCAAGTGAATATACTTTACATAATAATGAAAAGTAAAATTGGAATTGCGAGTTGCCTTGGACTAAAGCTTTTATATGTGCTGATCATATGGATTCTACTGAAAGGTCATCTTTGTGAAATAGAAAATATGATATTCAATTGGTTTTGGAAATATAAAATTGAGGTGGGGGTTACATTGTACTTGAGACTAGGACTATGTCTATGACATTATGACTATGAACAATCTAATTCTAATTTTAACTTTAATGAAATTTTCCAATTCACCAATTCATACGAATGTCCAAACAAGAACAGGAGAAGAAGCTTAGCTGCAGAAAAGGAGGCAGGAAACAAAATTTGTTGACATACCTACCTGTATTTGCTCTACTACTTCTGTCCTCCACATATTCTTCCCTATTCCTATCACTCTCAACCACCAAACTCAACAAACATGCGCAACCTTACCAATCTTATTCCAACCATAAACTCCCTCCCGTCTTTAACTGTGCCGTATGGAATACCCGCTCGGTATGCAACAAACTCGCTTGTATACATGACCTTTTTCTCTCCCATGCTTTTAACCTCCTAGCTCTTACTGAAACCTGGATCCCCTCCCATGACACTTCCGCTTCTGCTGCACTCTCCTTCGGAGGACTACAATTCAGCCACACTCCTTGGCCTGATGGCAGAAAGGGTGGTGGTGTAGGCATCCTTCTATCACCTCACTGCACCTTCAAGCATATACCAAGCCCTCCCTCCCATTCTGTTCCTTTGAGGTTCACACAATTCATCTTTTCTCTCCACTCTCTCTTCAAATTGCTGTCATATATCGCCCTCCAGGTCCTACCTCACAGTTCTTTGACCACTTTTCTGCCTGGCTCCCTTTCTTCCTCTCTCCTAATATCCCCTGTCTTATTATGGGTGACTTTAACATTCCTTTAACATAGATATATCTAACAACTCTGCTAGCTCCAAACTCTTCTCCCTGATATCCTCTTCTGGTCTCTCTCAATGGACTAATTCCCCTACACACACTGAGGGACACTCACTTGATCTGGTTTTCTCCAGATCATGTTCCCTTTCAGATTTCTCCATCTCTCCCTTCCCTCTGTCTGACCACTACCTTCTATCCTTTTCTCCAGTGCTAACCCCTAACAAAACAAACTTACAGCGCTAACCTCATATTTGTAGGCCGTTACCAGATAATACCATCAGCCTCACTAGAACCTCTCTTACCTTCCATTTTAACCCTTTCCTGCCCAGACACAGCAGCCTATTTTTCTAACAATACACTTGATTTATCCCTAGACACCATAGCTCCAATTACTACATATTACCCCCAACAATTTAAACGCCAACCATGGCATACCAAAAGCACACGGTTTCTTCAGAAGTGCTGCTGTCACGCTCTACCCAGACTGCGGAGCTGCATGTCTTTTATTTCCCTGTCTTGCTGTGGTCCATTTCTGGATTTCTGTATGTTCTGTCCTGAACCTCTGATTCCTTGATTCCAGTCTTGCTCTTTGCTTCAGCTCTGTCTCCTGTATAAGGTGTGCCCCACCCGTGTGTTCTGTTTGTCTCAGTCTGCAGTCTGCAGGTATGTCTCTCTGATATGTGTATAGATTCAATGTTCAGTTTATTTTGTACCTCTGTAAGCAGGCTTTAGCGTTAGGACCCACTGTCATTAGAGTACGTTGGCGTAGTGGTGGGCTAAGCATACTATGGCCATAAGATGTGACGGAATCTCCAATAGTTATCATATAGTCCTAGGCTAGTTCCTGTATTTATGTGTGTCAGTCTGGTATGTAACCTGTGGGCTGTCCTGTATCCCCGGTAGAGGCGTGTCCTGTCTTGGAACCCCGGTAGAGGGGTGTCCTGTCTTGTAACCCCGGTAGAAGGGTGTCCTGTCTTGTAACTCCGGTAGAAGGGTGTCCTGTCTTGTAACCCCTGTAAAGGGTGGTCCTGTCTTGTAACCTCGGTAGAGGGGTGTCCTGTCTTGTAACCCCGAGAGAGGGGTGTCCTGTCTTGTAACCCCGGTAGAGGGGTGTCCTGTCTTGTAACCCCGGTAGAGGGGTGTCCTGTCTTTTAACCCCGGTAGAGGGGTGTCCTGTCTTGTTCATGTCAGATTTTGAGTATTCCTTGTCTTGTTCCCTGTTGTGCCCTGTATTATGTATATCATGTCTGGTTATGTTTCTTGCTTGGTCTCCCTGTCCCTTTCTTATGTTTCTGCTATATACTCTGCTTAGCTTCCCTACTTTCAGCCTGCAGCATCCTGCATATGATTCCAGTGCTATGTCCCATGCCTGCTCCAGGGTGCCTGCAGGATATCTCCAAGTTCTGCCATCATCCGCTGCTATGTCAGGGTGCTGGTATGTGGCTGCACAACCCTAGATGCCCACCAGGAGAGTGCTGTCGCCTTGCACCAAGCCCTGTCCAACTCTGCTTCTGTACCGTAACTCCTGCACACAATCTTTGGGCGCTCTGGGTCTTTACAGTCGTCTGTATGGACCCAGTCCGTGACAGCTGCCGCACGGCTGAAGGCTACTTCAGAAAGTCCAAATCCAGTGAAGAATTTACTCACTATAAATTCATGCTTCGCACCTACAACTCTGCCCTTTCTCTCGCCAAACAGCTCTACTTCTCCACTCTCATATCCTCCCTTTCTTCCAACCCACGTCGCCTTTTTTTATTTCAACTCGCTTCTCTGTCCCTCCCCACCCACACCACAAACCTCTCTCACTGTCCAAGATCTTGCTACCCACTTTAAAGAGAAGATCGAGACTATTAGACAAGACCTCTCTTCTTTACAACCCTCTCTTAACTGCCTTTTCCCCTACAACCAGCCACTAGCCACTCTTTCTTCCTCTCTTCCTCTCACCCAACAATCTGTCCCCTTGACCCCATCCCATAACACCTCACAAAGTCTTTATGTCCATCCCTTGGTCCATCACTTACCCACCTATTTAATCTTTCTCTATCATCTGGAACTGTACCATCAGCCTTCAAGCATGCGCTAATCACACTCATTCTAAAAAATCCTTCCTCAGATCCCGTCTGTTTGACTAACTACCGCCCTATCTCCCTGCTTCCTTTTACCTCTAAGCTGCTTGAACAGATTGTGTACAATCGCCTTACTAACTTCCTCTCCTCTAATTCCCTCCTTGTCCCTCTACAGTCTGGTTTAAACTAGACTTGGGCACCAGGGGGCTCTTCGTGTTCGTCTTTGTGCTTGTCTTCGGCAAAAAAAAAAAACTTCGTATTCCGCGAATATTCGCCTGGTCCTGTCTTCTCTTCGGGCGAATATTCGCGGACATTCGTCGTGCTCGGGTTTTCTTCGTTTTCCCCGGTTAAGGGGTTAAAACGGGGTTAAAGCCGCTCTGGCGCCAGGAGTTTAAATGTCCGTATGAGCAACTCTATTGGTCGTCAGCAGGGGGCTCGTCTGCCATTGGTTGATGGCAGACGAGCCCCCTGCTGGCGACCAATAGGGTCGCTCGTACAGACTGTTATACTCCTGGTGCCGTAATTGTTTGGCAGATCCCGCTGGTCTCCCTGTTCTATCATTTATTAACTGATCGAACAGGGAGACCAGTGGGATCTGCCGGGTAAGTTGCAGCATTGGGATTTTAAAAGTCTGTACGAGCGACTCTGTTGGTCGCTCGTACAGACTTTTAGGCTCCTGATGCTGTAACTTACCCGGCACATCCCACTGGTCTCCCTGTTCTATCAGTTAAATGTCCGTACGAGCGACCAATAAAGTCGTTCGTACGGACATTTAACTGATAGAACAGGGAGACCAGTGGGATGTGCCGGGTAAGTTGCAGCATTGGGGTTTTAAAAGTCTGCACGAGCGACTCTGTTGGTCGCTCGTGCAGACTTTTAAAACCCCAATGCTACAACTTACCCGGCACATCCCACTGGTCTCCCTCCCTGTTCAATTAATTAAATGTCCGTATGAGCGAACAATAAAGTCGCTCGTATGGACATGTAACTAATTGAACAGGGAGGGAGACCAGTGGCATCGGCAGGGTAAGTTGCAGCATTGAGGTTTTAAAACACCAATGCTTCAACTTGCCCTGCCGATGCCACTGGTCTTTAACTAATTGAACAGGGAGGGAGACCGATGCCACTGGTCTCCCTCCCTGTTCAATTAGTTAGTCTGTGCCGGGTTAAATGTCCGTACGAGCGACCAATAAAGTCGCTCGTACGGACATTTAACTAATTGAACAGGGAGGGAGACCAGTGGCATCGGCACTGCCGATGCCACTGGTCTCCCTCACTGTTCAATTAGTTAGGGGTTAACTTTTTTTAAAGGGTTAAGGGGCCGTGCAAGTGAGCCTATTGGTCGCTTGCACGGCCCTTTAACCTATGGATTTCCGCTCCCGTTAACCCCTTCGATGCTGTGTTAGATAACGCGGCATCGAAGGGGTTAACGGGAGCGGAAATCCATAGGTTCGCTGTCAGGGGTTACAAAGACCGTGCGAGTGAGCCTATTAGTCACCTGCAGGGTCTTCCTCTGGCATCAACCAATTGGTTGATGCCAGAGGAGGTCCCTGTAGGCGACCAATAGGCTCATTCGCACTGCCCTGTAACCCGTGACGGCGAACCTGCGGATTTCCACTTCCGGGAACTGCCGCGAAGCCGCGAAGACAAGACAAGGTAAGATAGAAGGGGGGGAATGGTAGACGAAGATGAAGACAATCACGAAGATCTTCGTGGTGTGTGTCTTCGTCTTCACCTACGTTTTACCGCCGCCGTCTTCTCTTCGGCGTGTCTTCGGAACGAACACGAAAATGCACTCTTCGTGTTCGTTTCCATGTTCGCCCGAAGACGAATGCCCCAGTCTAGTTTAAACCCCTTCACTCTACTGAAACAGCTGTAACAAAAGTCTCCATTGACTTGCTTGCTGCCAAAGCGAAAAGGTCACTTCTCTATTCTAATACTATTGGATCTCTCTGCTGCTTTTGATACTGTTGATCACCACCTTCTTCTAGACTCACTTGCTTCTATAGGCATTCGAGATACAGCTCTCTCCTGGATCTCCTCATATCGGTCTAAGAGTTCCTTCTCTGTCATTTTCCCCGGCAAGACATCATCGCCCCTTCCACTTTCAGTTGGCGTCCCCCAAGGTTCAGTCCTTGGCCCTCTGCTATTCTCTCTTTATACTTCATCTCTTGGCAAACTAATCAACTCATTTGGCCTCCAGTATCATCTATATGCATATGATACCCAAATCTACCTGTCTTCTCCTGATCTCTCTCCATCTCTCATGTCCCGTATTACCAATTGCTTGTCTGCTATTTCTTCATGGACGTCACAACGCCACCTGAAACGTAATCTTTCTAAAACTGAACTCATTTTCTTCCCTCCCTCCATCTCCACTCCACTACCTGAATTCTCTATCACCATTAACAACACGACTATCTCTCCTACTAACCAGGCCTGATGCCTTGGGGTGATCCTTGACTCTAACCTTTCCTTCATCCCTCACATTCAGTCCCTCGCCAGATCCTGCCGCTTGCACCTAAAAAACATCTCTCGTATCCACCCATTCCTCACCCAAGAATCTGGTTCATTCGCTTGACTACTGCAGCACTCTTCTGGTTGGCATTCCACTTGACTCTCTCCTCTACAGTCTGTCCTAAATGCTGCTGCTAGGCTTGTCTTCCTTGCATGTAGTCCCACTTCTGCTTCCCCACTCTGTGAAACCCTCCACTGGCTCCTAATTACCTTTCAAGATTGTAAGCTTGCGAGCAGGGTTCTCTCCACCTAATGTATCGGTTTGCCTTAGTCTGTCAATTCTTGTCTTGTCATACCCCTTAAATATATGTATTGTATTAAGCGCTGCATAAACTGTTGGCGCTATATAAATAAAAGATAATATTAATAATAATAATGTTGACAGAAAATCAATAGACTAAAACAACAAAATGGAATTTTTCCTAAAATGAATGAAACCCAAATTGTAGACTGTCATATCAAAGCACTGATACATATTATTCAAACTTTTATTTAATTTTTCTAATTGTTCAAGGAAAGCATCCCTGTCCTGATGAAAAATGTATAATGAAACTAGACAGAACTTTTATTAATCTAAATTATGGATTAAAAAAACATAACAAAAATCAGTTTAATACAGTGGAAAGTTACAGAAAGTAACACATCTGTGTCAAAAGGGATATCTACAGAAAAACATTTCTATTTCAAATCCATACTGTAGTTCACAGCCTCCAAATAAAAAACATGTTATAGGAATAAATTATCCATAGCAATACAGAAATCAGATTATATTTTTTCAACCAAATATGCCACAGGGCACATATTATGAAAGCTGAGCTCAGGTTTGTTCCTGAATCAATGTGTTCTTTGTACTGAAGCTTGAAAGCTGATATGAAGCTTTTTTTATTTAAGAAAAAGGCATAGCTTTCAGCAAAATATGTATTCCAGATGGTCTCTGAGTGTCAGATGATTTGTTAGAAACTCATGTAATTTATAAAAAATTACAAATGTATAAAATACTGCACAGGAAATAAAAATAAATAATTGAATTCACTGTAATTATGGACATAAGTTAAAGCAATATTGAGGACATCCTACTTTGTGTCTGTTTCTGCCTTTTTTTTAAGTGCCGTACCTTCTGTACATCTATTTTTCTTGCATACTTTACCTAGCCACCGTCAAACATTAAATATGAACAAAGGCGACGAGTGTTTACTTCCAATTCTACTTGCATTCTGTTTCTTTACCTTGATTTAGGCAGTCAATGTAAAGAAACAGAATGCAAGTAGAATTGGTTCAGTTCCTGTGAATCAACCCTTGATTTTGTTTTTTGCTTATGACCTTGTGATGCCTCACTTGACCTTTTAGGCAAACACCCAATTTTATAACATGTTGTGCAATACTATAGGCTTATTGTCAGGCTCCTGGCCCTACTACCATGCCACTGTTTTTTGACAATACTGAGCTCACAATTATGGCCAATTCCAATTGCCATGGGAAGTACGCACGATGTGTCTTTTATCTGCTGCACTTTTATCTGGTCCTCAACATTGCCCATTTCTTTGTGCTTCTTCAAAAGAGCTTTGGCAGAACATCTAGAAACTCGTCTTCCTTGAAATTTCTTCCTGGGAGAGACCTTGCTGATGCATTATAACCTTGTGTCTTGTTGCTGTGGTCATTCTTGCCATGGTGTATGATGTTTCACAATAAACTTCAGCAACCTCACCCTGTTTAGTGAGTTTAGCTGTTCCTCACCTAGTTTTATTCCTCCTACATAGGTGTTTCTGTTTCAGTTCTGATGTTTCTGATCAGTTAATGATCTTGTTTCAACCCACATATTAAATTGATGATCATTAGCACCTGTACCTAACTATATTCTGTCCACTCACTTTGCATTTTGTTATATTATAAAAACAAACTATTAACATGTCTTTTTTTTAAAACAAATTTGAGAGAATTTAAAACTTAGGTTTGTGTGACTGTTTTTGTGAGATTCTTTTTAAAATCTGCCCTGGTTACTTAACCCACTGGTTATCGTAGGGACAACCATGCCAAGACTAATTGCCAATTCATTGTCGAGCACCCGCATTTACTCTTACACTCTCTCAGACTCTCATAGTACCAGTAAAATAGTACCACAAAGCCCTAAACAATGGTTTACCTCACCACACAGTTCCAGAATTTTGCAGGTTTACAGCTTGATTTGTTTTGGATGCTTTCCCAATAAACCCTCAATCACAGTGAACCAGGAAGCCGTAGGCGGAATACTGGATAGAAGGGTATGGGGATTTGGCACAATAGGGGCATCAAGAACCGTAGCTTCATTGACAGCGCGTAGATCTTGTACCATCCTGTACACTGGAGGTTGGCCTTTAATCTGTTTCTTCTTTACTGGATATAGCGGAGTATTGCAAGGAGAAGTGGTCGGTATTATTGCACCTGATTCAAGGAGTGCAGCTACTTGGGTGGATATTGCATCTTGTTGGGCCACGGATAGAGGATATTGGGCCTTGTATGGAAGGACATTAGGATCCTTAAGCACAACTTGTACTGGTGGGACGTTGAGACGTCCAATGTCCATAGGTCCAATAGCCCACAAAGTAGATGGAAGATTGTCAAGCAATCTGTTCAGAAAGTCAGGGGGATCATCTTGAGGTGGGTCGTGTATTACTGCCATAAGCATACAGGTTTCTTCAGGGGCGAGATCCATAACATTTACGAGGTTGTCGCTGTCCGTCCGTGGCTTCATTAGTGGCATCGGCTCCGGTCATTACTGCCACAATGGCGGACTTTCGTTTGCTATTTCCCGATTCCAATCCTTTAGCAACTTGTATAAGGACTTCAAGGTCCATGGATCTCCACTCAGGTCGGCAGATGGTGAGTACTTTGTTAAGATCAGGGTGTAGACCGTCTACAAAGGCACGACCCAACATACGAATATGTGCCATTTCTTGGAAGGAGAAACCCAAATCACGAAAATATTGCTTGACTCTGTGGGAAAATTTCTCCACTGACTCCCCTTTTTCTTGGGTTATGATACTGTTTGCTCGGACAGTCTGTCTTTGGCCCAAATCTCTAGTTGTTTGATAAACAGTTGACCAGACTCAGTAGATCGGGGATCACAAGGTGGGAAAGATGGGTCTCGTATATGATCTAGAATGAGACCTGCATAATCTCCTGTTTTGGCTTGGACAATGCTAACAAGATCAGACCAAGTACATCCATAGGCTGTCCAGGTTTGAGAAATCTTCCGATAAAATGGCATTGGGTGTGTATCAGGCTCTGGGAGATCTTTAACAATAGTGTATAATTGCTGCGGGTTGAATGCTACATATTTGGAGCGTGGCTCCGTCGAGGAAAGGCCGTCTCGGGGGGAAGAACTTTCAGTGGCAGTGGCATGAATATGCCTATGTATGTACATATGCGCCCAAAGTATGAAAGTACATCTTGCTGAAATATATTTATTGTTTTTTTGTATATAAACAGGGCCGGCCGAAGACTTAACGCCGCCTGGGGCGAAGTTTAAAACAACGCCCCCCACCCCGCCGACGCCGGGGGGGGTGAAGTTTAAAACGGGACCCCGGTACTTACCTTTAAACAGTCCTGCGGCGAGTCTCCCTGCTCTGCCACGGTGCCGGCTTGTAATGCTGAGCGCCGGAAATTGACGTCACTTCCGGCGCTCTGCATTACAAGCCGGCACCGGGACCGAACAGGGAGACTCGCCGCAGAGGAGAGAGAGAGAGGGGCGCCGAGCGGGTAAGCGAAAACCACTCGGTGCCCCTCTCTCTCTCTCCTCCGCTTCAAAAAAAAAAAAAAAAAGCGCTTGGGGCGGCAAAGTGCCCCAGTCTGCCCCATTATAGGGCCGGCCCTGTATATAAACACTGAATGGAGTGGAGCTGAATTTATTTCTTTATAATGGATTTGTTGTATTAGTCACACTACATAATTTTCCTTGGCTTATATTTCAGTAGTTATTCTCATTAATTTTTAAATGAAATATAATAGTTTTTAAATATGTTAGTAATTGTATTTGCACCTCCCCCAACACATTAATAAGGTTTTGGTAGCAGTACAAACTGCTTTGTGTGTCCACTACGTTGAAGGTGAGAGTAGGTTCTCACCCTATTGAGAGTGTGCCTTGACGTGGCGGGTGAGCTTAATCATGCTATGGCATATTCATATAACCAAAACCTCTCATTTACATTGTGTTTGTATATTTGTTGCTAACTTTATTAGGGGGAGAAGGGGAGAGACAGTTTTTGTTTTTTGTATACACTGTCTAGCCAATACACTGTATTTGCAGCATGCTCACACCTGTCTGGCAGGCCTCATTTCACACATTTGTATTATTTGAGCCTGGGACAAGCTTAGCGCACCGACATTTTTCTTTTCTCTAATTGTATTCGCATGTTAATGCTGAATCAAATTCTACTTGGAACACAAATAATAATGAAGTCTACAGGCCTGAACATGTCAGAAATTAGTCTAATATGTCTATTTATGAAGTAAAATAATGATGTTCTCTACTAACTAGTCTCCCCCTCTCCCGCCTTTCACCTCTCCAATTTATCCTTAACGCTGCAGGTAGACTTATCTTTCTCTGTCACCGTTACATGACTCTACATACCGTCCAGAATTAAAAATCAAATGTCTTACCCTGACCTTCAGAGCCCTTAACAACTTTGCACCCTCCTATATATTTTCCTTCTTATCCAAATACACCCCTAACTGCCCTATTCGTTCCTCTCATTAACTGTCTCTCTTCTACTATCATTACCTCTTCCCACTCACGCATTCAGGACTTCACATGTGCTGTACCCCTCCGCTGGAATTCCCTACCCTGTTCCTTGAGACTTTCTCCCTCGTATATACATTTGAAAAGCTCTGTGAAAACCCACCTTTTTTCGAGAATCGTACAACCTTTCGTCCTAACACACAGCCAGCATCCTAAACAAGAGACCTGAATGACCAACAACCTTTACAGATCATCCAGACTCAATAAACTCATCCCTATCTAAGCAGTCCTCTCATACTGTTTCACTTCCTGCTCAACCAACAACTAGATTGTAAGCTCGCAAGAGCAGGGCCCTCTCCTCCTTTTGTACCAGTTTGTTATTGTGTGTGATTTTAAATTATGGTAAGTGTAATGTATAGTAAAATATTTTTTTAGTATTACTGTAAAATCTTGCATATAAATATATATATATATATATATATATATATATATCAATGTTGCTGCAGCTGCTCTCCTTCTCTGTGGTATGACATTGCTTGCACACTGATTTGCTGCTTGAACACACATAGGGACATCTGTAAATAAGAGAGATTAGCAATATTATAGTAATTTATGGCAAGGGGTCTTTAAATGGTCTTACTATTAAAATTACCAGCAATATTGAATGGAATAAAAAATATTCTCTTTACATAAGGGAAACAAGTTTGTTTATTATTATGTTTCCTTTGTGATAGATTGCAAGTGGTCCCAGCAGAGAAGGAGACTGGAAGCCAGGTTGATAAACAGCCAAAATAAATACAGCTTTTTACAGCAAGCTTAAATGTCCGTCATATATATTTTTCAAACAACTTAACCCTGAAAGTGTGAGACCAAGGTACTCACTCACAGGGAGGCTTCGCGACACTGTATCGTCAGGGCAGTGGGGTAACACCAGGTGTCCCCATGAATGCATTGAATGGAGTATATTTTCTTAAATGTGATTGACTCAGTGGGCACCAGGTCTTGTAAAACCCATCGCACACACGTTCAACGGCTGCCAAAGAGGAGGATCTAGGTCCCCTGCAGCGCTGCGGGAATCATCCTCTCTGGCAGCCAGTGAACGTCTGTGCGATGTGTGTAGACAACCTCCACTGCTGCTGGCCAATACTTCTGCCGGGGCTTCTATAGTGGAGCACTGAAAGGTCATGTCATGCCGTCCCTCCGTCATAGAAGCCCCAGCAGAAGTGCGGGCAGCGGCCACCGGCTACCAGAGAGGAGGATGAAGGTCCCCTGTAGCGCTGTGAGGGATCTGGATCTTAGTCTTGTAGTCTATTTGAGGTCTGATTATAAGGCGGCCTCAAATATAAGATAAGTGATATTTTTCAGAGCATTTGCTCTGAAAAGAAACTTATCTTATAATCGAGCAAATACGGTAAATACCACATGGAATTACACCATTGCAGGTATAGATCAACTGAACAATCAGGTGGGTGCCTAATTGGGTGCTGAAACAAACCAAATGAAAACAAAGCAAAAAGCTCAGAATTTCCATCCAAAATGTGTGGGTCCACATTCACTCACACTCTCTGACACTCTTACTCTCTCACACTCTCATTCTCATTCAGTCTCTCACAAATTCCTTCTGGTCTGCCAAAACAGTTGGCCATCCTGAAATTACTCATACCCTTGCTTTGATCACCCATACATTTTGGTGGCTCAACTGGAGAAATATGTCAGTGACTTTGTTTCTGCCTATCAAGTCTGTGCGCCCACCAAGTCTCTTCCAATTCCTGAACATCCTTGGTCTCACATGGTGATGGACTTTATTGTAGACTTATCCCCTTTTGACCACCACACCATTATAGTCGCCGTCGTAGATCATTTTTCCAAGATGACCCACTTTGTTTCTCATTGGAACCTCCCTTTTGCTCCTGAACTTGCTACAATATTCACACAAGAAATAGTGTGATTACATGGCCTTCCCAAGGAGATTGTGGCACACAGTAAATTGCCCAAAGAGAATATCCCTAGCATTTTCTACTGCATATCATCGACAATCAAAAGGAGCTGCTAAATGCTCTAATCAAAGTTTGGCACAACACCTTTGGGCATTCATCATTGATTATCAGGATAACTGATCTAAACTTCTACTGTTTGCTTAGCTATACATTCCTCCACCTGGAGGCCGAACACAAAGAAACCCACGTACCTATTTCTCCACACAACATATCTGTCTCAAAGTTCCTTCCATGAAGTTGGCCCCTCAATATGGATAATAGACGTATCAAGCCAATTTCTTCTGAGCTTGCAAGGTGCGTATTCACATGAACTGCTAGGTGTGCGGCTAGGTTGATTATTAAGTGACTCATCAGGTTAATAACCCTATTATTAGAGAACATCCGAGCATGAAAGAGTGTGAGAGAGCATGAGAGAGTGAATGAGAATAAAAGAAAACAACTAAATTCAAACGTAAATTCTGAGCTCTTTGCTTTGTTTTCATTTGTCTTGTTGGGATCCCTTCCTGTTTTTGGAGATTCGTAACAATTGTTAAGATAGAAATTTGTATGAATCAGAATGCACAAGTCTAGTGTCTATCCATTGGTGTACTGTTGGTGGTTGTCCTTCAATATAAAATCTAGTCTCGGTCACTTCTTAAGCCATAAGATGTTACTTTTGTAAGTCAAAAGTGAGTCCTGAAGGTGTCAGGGGCCTTGCTCATTGAAAATATTGCTCCAGATTTCATTTCCAAAAGCAAAAATTTTGTCCCAACCAAAAGATCAGGTAAAGAAATTTGTTGTGCGAAAGTGAAACCCAGCAAAAACAAAATGAAACATTAATCCAAATTGATTTTGCTCCCTTACACAAGTCTAGTGTGCAACATACTCCATCTTCTTTTTTAGCCTTTGCTCCCTTCAACAATAATTTAAAACCTGTGTGTCTTCATTAATATAGATCACAACAGTATTTTAAATTGCTTGTGCTTTTCACACTATTGTATTCCCTCTTGTAAAATCAGGTCTAGAAAACTTAATTGACACTAAAGAACGATTTTGATAGTTTTGCTACTATCTAGCAATCTAAAAAATATACAGTTCTCAATAGTGCTTTGCTAATTCCACAAGTAAATTGTTGGCGTTAAGTGATCTTATGTCAATATATCTTTCATGGACAAAATTGCCTTTGAAAATGCTAAAACTAAATCAATAATGAATATTTCATTCTCCTAACTTCATCTCCCTATCTCTGTGGGAAAAGCTTTTAGCAAAACTAAATACTACAAAATGGCCTTGTAATATTTTAGTAATATGCTTTCCAAGGGTAAGCAATTTATCCTTTGGTGAGTATTTAGCTAAGTCATGTTGATTGGGTTTGGGCTAAGGCAATATTTGACCAATCTACCATCAGTGTGGCATTACAAAATCTTATCAGATATATTAAGTGTTCAACAATTAAAAGAGTCTGCAAGGAAGTTGTATTGCAATTATTCTTGTTACAGAAAATAATAAAGTTGCTTTATCTCAGGGGCTGTTTAATAATAGAAGTTTTAGGAATTTAGACAAATTATTCACTGTGGTAAAATAAAATGTCAGTAATCCATTAAAACCCTTTTCATTCATACAGCCATTGTAAAAGTGCTTACAGGCCCTGACTTTATATCAAGCATGTATTTGTGTTACAGATGTGGTTATACATCACTAAACTTGTACTTGAACTTCACAAAAAAGATGGGGGCTCTCAATGCCATCTCAATGCCTCATCTAACAATTCCACAAGTCAAAAATCTATTTAATTCCTGCCAATTGTAGATAGATATATAGATAGATAGATAGATAGATAGATAGATAGATAGATAGATAGATAGATAGATAGATAGATAGATAGATAGATAGAATTTAAATGTGTATGCTACATGTGGGTACATCTTTTACCATTTGTACCTAAATTAATTGTTTAAGTACAACCCAAACCATCTACGTATGTACACAAACATTTATAAAACCTTCAACAATGAAATTTTCCAAACAAACATTGATTGTAGCTTATAAATGGTTAACATATGATTAAGTCCAAATTGTTAAATACAATAATTGGTTTTAAGCCTTAAGGAATATAGCTGCTATATAAATCAAAGTAGATCTGCCCTTTATGTCTCCTGATGCTTGGGGATTTCCCTGTTAGTCTATCATCTTGCAGAAGACTGAGAGATACAGAAGGTGCGACACCTCAAGGTCACAGAGAAAGCTTCTTTATTTGACTTGAAAGTGCTGCTTCTCTGTTCGGTAGTTTTATTTTAATTTGAGCATTTGTTAACCTTGTGACCTGAGCAGCACTCTGGCTTGGAATTTCAACAGTATCTTCTGTATAAAGCTTTTTCATAGCATGCTAGACCTACTACTTACTGGAAATAACAGAAGAAATCCCATCAGACCCCAAGAGAGACCAATGAAATTTGACAATTTGTGTCTGCTGCTGCAAAAAAAAAGTTTAAATGTTTATCCTGCTTTAAAGGATAAAGTCATACTTTTTCCAAGTAGTTATCTGTTAAGTCCCAGATCTGACTGCATCTGCTTGTTCTAGTTAATAATTTAATTATCAGAAAAAAGTACATATAATGATTCAAAGCATAATTGTACTAACAGATTAAAATTTTACAAACAGAGAAACAATTAGAAGTAATAAATAGAAAGCCTTCACATAGGACAAGGTCAGAGCACCCGATGTATATGCTGAGGTGTATCTTTTCATGGTTTCCATACATGCAGTATGCTTACAGTTGGATTTATTGTTGTAAAATGAATCACTTATAATCACAATGACTTCGACCAGCACCATAAAATTAGCAATATGCCTTTTTTATACTTCTATTGTATTTTCTATAGATGCATCTAAATTCCAGAGTTGTTTTCCAAGGTCTTCCACATCTCACCATGGTGATACTTAACAATAATATTTAATTATTATGACTCAAACAATACAGAGAATGTTCCATGCAATAAAGAAAATGGACACATTATGCATGGGAACCAAGTTTAAGAAAAATAACAAATGTACACATATTTGTATGAGAAACTAAATTATATTTTCCTCGCTTAGAAGCATTGTTTAACCCCTTAACGACAATCCCCGTACATGTACGGGGTTGCCGTGCAACGTGTTAACGACAATGCCCGTACATGTACGGGCTGCCGTTAATTAGCTGCATCGGCGGCTTTGCAGCGATCGGAATCGCTTCCTAAGCATAAACTGTGTTGCTGACATGCCTCAGTATCGAGGCATGTAGCAACACAACCCCCCGACCCCCGATAGCCTTGTGATTGCTCCGAGGAGCAACCACAAGTGCCATCCTGTGAATGACGTTGCCGTCATTCACAGGATGGCATTAACAATAGATCTGAGTTCAGAGGGTCTATCCAGACCCTCTTGAGAACTCTCGAGCTCCTCCTGCAGGTTGAATGCTGGTACTGCATCCAACCATGCAAGGTCAATGGAGCCCAGCTCACTAATGAGTGACTAGTAAGAAAAAAAAAATGAAAAAAAAATAAATAAAAAAAAAGGTCAAAAATGTTTAAAAAAAATTAAAAAAATATGGTAACATGTAAAAATCCCCGCTGTCACCAAAAAAAAAAAAAGCTTTTAATAAGCAAGTCCTAAAATTTTTTATCTTTACAAAAATTCCATCATGGAAAGAGTTAAAATAAGGTGTGTCTAGTATTAAAAAATATTTGAGTTGATGGGGTAAATTGAATTGGCCGGGTTCAAAGATGTCCCAAATATGGGACATGGGGCAGATGTGTAAATGGCAAAAAAAATACACACCTCACAAAGGCGGCCTTTTACCTCCCAAATAACCCTACAAACCCATGCATGGGGGGTATCACTGCGCTCAGGAGATGTTACTGAACACATATTGGGGTGTTGTTTGACACGGACATATACCAGGAGCGATAAATTTATACCTGAAGTACAACATGTGTGAAAAAAATACAAAAAAAATGTACTACCATAAAGTTTCACAAAGGGTGGTGATAAAATTAGTGCATTGAAAGGGTTAAAATACCAGCATTTCAAATACCTTGGGGTGTCTAGTTTTTAAAAATATATGATTTGATGGGGTAAATTTCATTGGCCGGCTTCAAAGATACCCGAAATGGCACATGGGGGGAAGAATTACCAGATTTGGAAAAAAAGGTTTTGAAATGGCAAAACGCTACCTGTACTTATTGCCCCATAACGTGCAGAAAAAAGCAAAAAAACATAAAAACATTGGGTATTTCTAAACTCAGGACAAATAGTAGAATCTATTTAGCAGGTTTTTTCATTAGTTTTTGCAGACGAGTAAAAGTTTTCTGTTTAAAAAGTTAGAAAAGGTAATTTTTTAACAAAAAATCCCCATATTTTATCATTTTTTTATAGTAAATTAGATGATATGATAAAATGAATGGTATCTAAAGAAAGCCCTGTTTGTCCTGAAAAAAACAATATATAATATGTGTGGGAGCATGAAATGAGAAAGAAGAAAATCACAGCTAAACAGTAACTCTGAAAAACGTTAAAAGAGCCATTGTCCCGCAATATACTACGAGTAAAAACCCCTATTGTCCTTAAGGAGTTACAAATTTGAAAATATGGTAATAAATGCCCACAGAGTCTGCATATTCTGCAGGACAGCTTTTTACAAAATATTTGGTACTTACTATATGGATTTCTTAAGGCATTCTCATCACTAGCACCAGGGTTAGTTTTCAAGGATAAAAATGCTATATCTGGACAGACTTCTACAGGCAAATATTGTAAACCTTCTTGAAAAAAATATATTTATTACATAATATATATATATATATATATATATATATATATTCACCAAATGATTATCATAAAACATAACTAAAAGAAAACAGAAAGAATATGTGCAGCATAGATTATGTGTTACTTTAGAATGAAAAACAAGGGGTGTACAAAAGAAGATTGTCTTCCCGCAGCTAGGGTAGCAATAGTGTACAATATCTACTACAAACAAACACAGAGAGATAGATAACCCTGCGCAACATGGCACAACATTCCGTGGAAACACACAATAGTATCTGATAAAAGTTGGCTTACAGAAAAAACTTGAAAACCCTGGATATAAACGTGTCCAAAGGTGATGACAAATATATTAATACTAGACTTGTGCATTCGTCCTCGGGCGAACATGAAAACGAACACGAAAAGTGTGTTTTCGTGTTTTCTTTCCGAAGACACGCCGAAGAGAAGACAGTGGCGGTAAAACGTAGACGAAGACACACGCCACGAAGATCTTCGTGATCGCCTTCGTCTTCGTCTACCACTCTCCCCGGTCACTTCCCCTTCTAACTTACCTTGGCATCGCGGCATTGCGGCAGTTCACGGAAGTGGAAATCCGCAGGTTTGCCGTCACGGGTTACAGGGCAGCGCAAATGAGCCTATTGGTCGCCTACAGGGACCTCCTCTGGCATCAACCAATTGGTTGATGCCAGAGGAAGACCCTGCAGGTGACCAATAGGCTCACTCGCACGGCCTTTGTAACCCCTGACAGCGAACCTATGCATTTCCGTTAACCCCTTCGATGCTGCGTTAGGTAACGGGAGCGGAAATCCATAGGTTAAAGGGCCGTGCAAGCGTCCAATAGGCTCACTCGCACGGCCCCTTAACCCCTTAAGGTGCAACAAGTGCACCAGGAGCCTAAAAGTCTGTACGAGCGACCAATAGAGTCGCTAGTACAGACTTTAAAAAGTTAACCCCTAATGAAGCAACTTGTCCGGCAGATACCAGTGGGATCTGCCGGGTAAGTTGCTGCATTAGGGTTTTAAAATCCGCTCAAACTCTCTTAGGGTCAGGTTTCGCGTATGTTGGCCCTTCATAATGCATAGTGAAATAGAAATGTTCAGCTCAATGTTAAACTTCTTCAAACTCACATATTAGTGAATTTACCCAACATCCTCTACCAAGTTAAGTCATACTTGATATCAATACAGTATTACAGTATATTACAGTATTAGTTTACCCCAGTAGATTTTTTTACCCCAGTAGTTTTATCTCGGGCTCTCACTCTCTCACACTATCATTTTTATTCACTCTCTCTCTTAGGCTCTTTTAATGTCTCCCTACCTTCTCTACCGACCACATCCGTGTCTTGCATCTCTGCAGACATAACCTCCCAGTGAATCATTGAAAATATGGTGGAGCTTCTGGTGACATACTCTCCTCTGTTCCTCCGATGGGGGAGAGGACATCACCAGAAATTCTGCCATTTCACACAAGGTTATCTTAGGGCAAAATGGCGAAGATTCCGGTGACGTCCTCTACCTCAGCCTTCCAAGTTCATGCCTGCGGAGATGCGGAAAAAGAAAGAAGAACAAAAAAGTGAAGGACAAGAAGATGTGAGACACAGGAGCGGAACTGGTCAGCAGAGAAGGTAGGAATATATTCAGTGTAAGAGAGTGAGAGTGAAAGAGCCTGCGGATTTCAGACAAAAATTTAGAGCTTTTTGTTTAATGTTTGTCTGTTTCATGCAGGCTTCATTTTCTGTGACTTGTATGAATTGACGGAATTGGTGATTGTTAAATTTGCAATTTATTTGAATCCGAATATACAAGTCTAATAGAAATCTGTTTTAATTTTAACAATCAGTTACTGCTGCAGGGATAACAATCAAAATAGTTAATAATAATAAAATAAAATGATGACATACCATTTTGGAACCTTACATAGTTGTTATCATAGATGGATAAACAGTAGTTTCTATATATAGATTAGCAATGCAATACGGTAAAAAAAAAAACAGCTGTGGTAAAAAGAAAAAAGAAAGAACAATGGAGACTTGACCTTTTTAAAATCACAGACTTGAGAATAAGTAAAACTGATTGCTCTCCAAGCAAGGCTCCCTGAAGCTGTTTATTATGCTGTCAGGCTTAAATGCTTATTATTTTTGCTTATTAAAATGAAGAAAATGTACTTATTGCTTTCACCTATACTGCTTAAAATATACTGGGGAAAATATTTTTTTAACAAACAAAAAATATATCTCTAAAATGTATCCAGGTATCTTCCAAAACCACAACTTTGTGATTTTTCATGTTCTATATTATAATTTGGAAATTGTGCCAGAAGACTAAGGAGTTTCAAAACCATGACAAAATACTAATGCATCATGTATAGGAATCCCTGGAGATGTAGCGCACCTTTGAATGCCCCATCTGTGGAGTTTACTGTGCGTATCGTCAGTTTAATGCTTATTGGCTGCAAGGGGTGATCAACCAGCACCAGGAGGCCTTTGGTGGTAAGAAACGGTGGCTGATTTTAAAGGCTTACTCTGTGGATTTGCATGAAGATTATCACAAGTCCAATGACAGGACAGTCTTTCCCTGTTATTACTTTTGCTGCCAGAAGGTGAAGAGGGCTGGTCATACAGATGATATTTTAGGGGGTTTTCGGTGCCTGAACATTTGTGCATCTACTGGTGGGAGCAAGGTAAGGATTTCCTGGGAGTAGAGGTGGTCCACATCAGCTAGGCCTCAATTTGTGGATTCGAAGGAGGGCTTTAGGCAGTAGAGATGATTGCAAGTTAGAGTTAAAAAAGTAATATGGGCTTAAAGTGCAGTCTCTTAGCTTTAATGTGAGGATATTCACATGTGAATTGGAGGAAGGGTTTAGGAATCACAGCTCTTTAAAGCAAAAACATTTACCACCAGAAACTTTGACAAAGGCTGGTAGTAGACAGTAAGTGCATGGAAAGAGTTAAAATACAAGCATTTAAAATACCCTGAAGTGTCTAGTTTTCAAAAATATATGATTTGCTAGGGTAATTTGAATTGACTGGCTTTAAAGATGTCCCAAATGGGACATGTACGCAGTATGACCAGATTTTAAAAATGGTTCTGAAATAGTAATACGCTACTTGTACTTATTGATCTATAACTTGAAAAAATAAATACATTGCATATTTCTAAACACAGGGAAAATATAAAAATATATTTAACAGTTTTTTATTAGCTTTTGTAGATGAGTAAAAGATTTTTCAAATGAAAGTCAGAAAAAGTGTTTTTTATATTTTATGATTTAGGATTTTTTTAGATATTTAGATGATATGATGACAATTTTGGCATCTAAATAAAGCCATTCTTGTCCTGAAAAAAACAATATATAATTTGTGTGGGTACAGTAAAAGAGAGGGAAATATTACAGCTACAGTTGTATGAAAAAAATAACACCCCCTTTGAGTTCTGTGGTCTTATTTCAGGACATAATGACAATGATCTGTTCATTAGCAGCTCTAAAAATTAGGTAAATACAACCTCAGATGAACAACAACACATGACATATTACACTGTGTCAGGATTTATTCAACAAAAATAATGCCAGCAGCAGCAATAACTTGTAATCATTTTTGGTATTACTTTATCAGGCTTTCACATCATTGTGGAGGAATTATGGCCAACTCTTTTTGACAACGTGGCTTATGTTCATTGTGGTTTGCGGACAAATGTTGGTTTATAAAAAAAATGAAACATTTCTCAAAACACTTTAAATACAAAGAATGTTGAATAGACAGCAGTATTGGCAATTTGATGAACTGCATTCTCTCTACAGAATCTTTAGTCCATCTAAAAAGAAAAATGATTAATTAATTTCCCTTTGTATGATTATGGTATTTGTTATATGTGATTTTTGTAATGGTTGGGGAAGGTTTAGATATGTCAGGTGTGGAATGTGTACAGTTTTAATTGTAAAACACTGGTGGTCATCTCCACCAACCATTAGGCCTTGTTATATTTTAAGAACTTACCTAGCAAAGCTGCTTCACTTCTGACCTGCCGGTTGTTCCACTGAACCACTGATCATGTAGCCATGAATAAATGCATGCAATGTGATATAAAAAGGGTATAAAGTAATAATTATACCTGGGGATTTTCTAGTTCTTGCTACCAGGAGCCCCCCTTGAGGGATGCATAGTAAGGCGGTCCAGCTGATGTCAGTGGGCGGCCCTGCCGTTTTCAGTTTCCGGTCCTGTTGACGTCAGTGTTCAGTCCCGCTAACATTGTAGGACACACACAATTTTTAATGAGAAACTGGGCTGGAAGTGGTGTATAATGCCAATCCAGCAACCCTGAGTTTCCACTTAGTGACCCAGAAGAGCTGCCCAAGATTTTTTTTTAATTCATAATATTAAACAACTATTTATATTGTGACATTTACACACACTGATAATAATATGTGCTAATCTTTTTAAGCATTGTGTTTTTTGAAACACAACTAATATATACATATCTCATTAAATGAATCCTATATAATAGTAATGGGTCTGGCACCCTGGTGTACTGATTGATTAATAATGAGATATATGCTTCTGTAAAGAAATATTGCAGTAATAATGTTTTGTGTAATGAGAATTTGTGCATTGGTAATGGAATAATTGGCATCTTTATAGTACAAAATAATTAATTAAGTGGAACATATATTGCAAATAATAGTTATACAAAATCATAGTTGACTAGGGCTGAAAATACAAAACATGATTTCTGGTGCATACTGCAAAGCACACCTTTATCAAGTAGTGAAACATACCTCATAAACTCAAACTCAAACTTGTCCTATAGTTTTTAAGGAAAAAACACACCTTTTTTAATTACTGGTCATGCACGTCCTTCCTCTTATACCTATATATACCTTCACTCTCCATGTAAACCTTGCCCATGCAAGAGCAATCTGTTCTCTGGGTGCTATTCCTTGTTATTGCCTTATCCTGAGTCCTGCACTGGTTTCCAGTTCCTTGCCTTGCCTGCAACTCATCTTATCCTGTTCTACTGTGGCCATTGTATCTTGAACTGTGTATGTACCCAGGGCCGGACTGGGACTGAAAAGCAGCCCTGGAAACATTTGGAGAGCAGCCCCATATAGTTTATCTCGCGATTGAGCTCTTATACCCACACGCACCCCTTATACATACCCGAGTCACACTATTTGCCGTACAAATAACTATAAAACATTCTTTTTATCATATTATTTGTATTAAAATACCAGAAAGCAAAACTGTTAAAAGGCCCTAATAAATGAAATACATTACACATAATGGAATCAAAACATTTACTACTGCAAACATTTTTAGATTGAGACATTTTTTGTTTTTGTTTTTATTTCCTTTTATTTGCCAACCTGCCCCCCCCAGTTATGCACATCTGCCCCAGACTTGCCACTCTGCCTGCTTTTAACCACCTATATGCCCCTCTGCCTCCAGAAATGCCTTATACCCCCTATATGCCACTCTGCCATATAGGGGGTTAAAAGGCATATCACGCGAGTCGCTGTTGCCCAGAACCTGATGCAATCTTTCCCTTCCTCTAATAGGGTTACCAACAGCCCCTTCTACCCCCTTTTTATTTTCTTTTGCACAGAGCCCCATGTCAAGGAGCTTTCAACTACTTAAGTTAATAGAACCTGATTAAGTTAGTAGAATCTGATGTCTTTTCGTATTGCAGGGTACATCCAGAAAACAAACACAGATCAATTCTGGTGGAGTGCCAGACATCTGCCCCAGGCTTGCCACTCTGCCCCCTTTTAACTCCCTATATACCCCTTTGCCTCCAGAAATGCCTTATACCCACTAAATGCCACTCTGCCATATAGGGGGTTAAAAGGCATTTATAGAGGCAGAGTGGCATATAGGGGGTTAAAAGGCATTTATAGAGGCAGAGTGGCATATAGGGGGTTAAAAGGTATACCATGGGGCACTCCAGAAAAGCCTTATGCCCCCCCATATGCCACTCTGCCTCCCTGATATGCCTTATACCCTCCTATATGCCACTCTGCCCCATGATATGCATTTTAACCTCATATATGCCCCTTTGCCTCCAGAAATGCCTTGTAGCCCCTATATGCCACTCTGACTCCAGAAATGCCTTATACCCCTATATGCCACTCTGGCATTTAGGGGGTCAGAAGGCATATCATGGAACAGAGTGGCATATAGGGGTATAAGGCATTTCTGGAAGGAGAGAGGCATATCAGGGAGGCAGAGGGGCATATGGGGGGCATAAGGCTTTTATATAAAAAAAATATTATACAGTTTGTTAAAAAAAAAAAAAATTGTTTATTTACCTTCTACTTCTTCCACAGGACATCCGGTGCTCCAGCAGTCTGAGTGTGAGGGGGCGGAGCTTTCACCCCTCACGCTCCTCCCATCACTATGCGGCCACTATGCGGCCATCAGATTAATGGAAATTTAATCGAAACGGCCGATGCGTGCTGACACCGCCGGCCGGAGCTACTTTAATTCTTTTTTTTTTTAAATTGAATATGCCGGATCGGCTTGCCATATAAAGTAAAATAAAAAAAAGTATTGAAGTAGCTCCGGCCGGCGGTGTCAGCACGCATCGGCCGTTTCGATTAAATTTCCATTAATCTGATGGCCGCATAGTGATTGGAGCAACATGAGGGGTGAAAGGTCCGTGCGAGGGGGCGGGGCTTTCACCCCTCACGCTGCTCCCATCAGTAGGCGGCCATCGCACACGGCCGCTGAGCGCTGATGCCGGCGGCCGGCGCTGCTTTAATACTTTAATAAAAAAAGAATTGAAGTAGCGCCGGCCGTTTAGATAAGATTTCGGGCAGCCGCCCGGCCTACGAATCTGCCGGCCCACCGGGAAATTTCCCGGTATCCCGGTGGGCCAGTCCGGCCCTGTATGTACCAGACCTCTGCTTGGCCTTGAGCTTCATTCCTGTCCTATACCTGTGTACTGACTTCTCTAGTCCTGCTCCGGTTTGAGGTGTCAAGGGCTGGTGTTGTGGCTGGGCTGGTCAGTGTAAGGTGGGGGATGGAATAATGTTTGGTTAATAAGAAATGCAGTGTTTTTGGTTTATTTGAATATAGGTGGTTTCAAGCTGATCTGTGGCTGGTGTGGGAAAGATACATCTCGGTATGCTCTTTTCTGGTTGGTTATGTTGTTGGGGTTATTGTGGTGTTATAAGAATGGGAAGGGGTGTCATTGGGTAATTGGAAATAAAAGGGGGGATGTATGTACTGTTTTATGTTTGGTGGTAATTATTGCATTTCACGAAATATTTTCTGTGGCCAATTTTTACACAACAGCTTGTGTCCGTGTGTTTTATTTAGGTGGGAGGTTGTGGTTTATGGGAATCCGGGCCCACGAAATTGTAAAATCCTCAGGAAAATCCTCAGTAAAATTCTTCAGGTTTGAAGAATCCGGTTGAGGACCTTCATGAAGCCTACATCAGGCGCAAGTGCTGAGCATTAAAATCTCCTGGTGCCTGAAAGTCAGAGAGGACGTTCCCCTGTCATCCCAGGGTAAGGAGAAACCCTGAAGAAGATCCTCGAGCCAAGTATGGCAAACCTCCCTGAAACCGAGTATACTGTCTGGGAAGGTTTCATGGCAGGGAAGTGAGTAGTTAGGCTGGTCAGTCTGGGCCAGCAAAGTATAGCCAGAGAGGGCTCTAATTATTATTATTATTATTTATTGTTTTATATAGTGCCATCAAATTCCGTAGCACTGTACAATAGGTGGACAGGACATAACAAGTAATATGTAACATAACAATTTGACTTACAGAGACAACAGGTGAGGATGGCCTTGCTCAAACACTTACAATCTAAAGGGATTTAGGGTTTATTACACATTAGGTAAAATGTATAAGTGCCATTGTTAGGGATAGACCAGCCACACTAGTAAAAGTATTGCAGGAAAGGGACTAGGAAAGGTGAGCTAAAGGAATATGGGAGGGTGTTAATGTGCTATGTTGTAAGCGTCCTTAAAGAAGCGGGTCTTGAAGGATTTTTTGAAGGAATAAAGGCAGGGGGGAAAGACAGATAGGCCGGGGGAGGGCATTCCAGAGGATACGGGCAGCCCTTGAGAAATCTTGCAAGTGCGCATGAGAGCTAGAAATCAAAGGAGTGGATATAAGGTTGGCAGAGCCCTCCAGGTTTGCAGGTTTCCTCCACTGGTGCATTCTGGCAAACAACGATTTTTTAAAATGTTTTTTTTGGGGGGGGTTGTGTTTTGAGCACCACCAAAAAAATCACATTGAGAGTGAATGAGAGTGAATGTGGGTACCAAGCAACACATTTTGTTCCTGAATTAAAAACATCCCAAAATTTTCATCCAAACCAAATGGGCAGGAAACAAAATTAATTGCCTGAAAGCGAATGGGCCAAAAACAAACCAAAGCTCTCTCCGTATCATATTTGGCCCATTCGCACATGTTTACAGTGCATACAATGGCTAGAGTGTCCCTTTAAAAGGTACTCACATTTTTGGTTGAGTATTTAGAATTTATAATTCAATTTTATATTTCTGTAATTCTATACTAGCTCAGTCTAATGCCCCTTGTATTTTTTAGGATAATACATTAAGCATACACATTTCAGGATTTTACTTAGGAAGATTCTGATCTATCAATTTTTTTTTCTGGATCATTGCAGGAATGGGTTGAGAAGATTGGCTTTTTTTAACATAAGTATGTGCCTGTTACAAAAATACATTGTTGTGCCTGTAACAAAGACAATTTTTTTAGAAAAACTAAAAAGTACTTCCCGTACTAAGCACTTTTTAGTTAAAAAAGGAGGGCACGTGGATAGAGGTGATGGAGGGAGTATGGCCAAGATTGATCTTTGAAAAAAAATACTTTCAGTTTGCAATCCATCAAAGCATAAGATTGGGATATGACATCATAACCTAGTACCCCACCTCAATAAATCACAGGGCAGCAGCAGCTTTAATATATTTTACAGCTAAGTGGGCATACTAGATGGTCCAAATGGTTTTTTCTGCCATCGAATTCTACTTTTATATACAGAAAATGCTGCTTATTGGACTGAGAATGATAAATAAATACATTGTACAGAACTAAGAAATTATCTCTGTCTGTTGTGGGTTTAAGTCTAGTGCAGCATATCATACATTACATTAAGATACAGTACTTTGGTTGATATGTGAAAGCTTCTAAATAAATACATACACATGTCTGAATAGAGGTGTTTAACAAAGTTAATGAATGAAAAAAAAATTATATGGTCAGGGTTGAACATATTTGTATGTGGCTCTCAGCTCAGCTATCCATGTGTTTATTTGTTTATATTTGTCTACATTTCCATTTTGAATGACACTTGACACTTGAATGACATGGCTATTTTCCATTCCATGCTAAAAGTTACAAGCAATACAGTCCATGGCAGTTACACTTAGTTTAGCCCTCTGGAGAACAAGAGTCAAATCCATGATACATGAATTAAAAGAATGTTGTGTGAATGTGATCCTAAACTTGACAGTATGAAACATTCTCAGCAGGATGAGAAGATATATTATAACAAGTCAAGCTCTGTTAAAGTATCTGTGGAGCTCAAATCGTATATCATTCATGTGACAGAAGAAAAAATACTGCAACATCGAAGTTCCTGAAAAGCAATCCTTGTGAAGTTATATGTGAATGGTGCATACTGTATAAAAAATGAACATTAATTAGAAAAGAGGCAAGACAGCTTAATACTTATGAAGAGATAAAGACAAATGGGAATTTGGCATTGTAAATTAAAGCTTAGTCCCTGACTAAAATGAAATGCCAATGAAAAAACATGAATGAATATACAGTATAAAATGAATAGTGTTGGTATTCAATGTTATGGGTAGCCTGGCGTTCAGTAAAAATGTAATAACATTAAAATTAACAATAAATAAACTATTTGATGGTAAGATTAAGTATACATTAACTATTGTATATTATATTATATGACCATGGACACCTGACCATCAAACCTAAATGAGCTTGTTGGACATTCAATTATAAAATGGTGGGCATTTATATGGAGTTAACTCTATCCTCCCTTTCTTGCCTGGCTCCCAATGTTTGCTCAGTTCTAGTTTGCTACAGTGAGCACGTGTTTTTTTATTCTGCCTGCTTGCTTGAACTACCACCTGTGAACCTTACCTGCCCTTGGCCTTTTGCTTGCTTGACTATGTGATTGGATCTTCCCTTGGTACCTTGCAAGTGGCCTCACAGCATTTTGGGCTCCTTCATCTAGTAAGCCCAACAACACAACTGAGCCATATTATGAAACCCGCAAGAGTAGCGGAAGCCATTGGTATCCTCACACAGCAGCTCAGTATCATGATGCACACCATGTTGGATATTCAACAACAGATTAGGTATGTACATCACCACAAGTTGTTTGAAAGGGTTTCAAGAAAAAAACCTCTACTCTCATCAGAAAAACAAACTCAACCATGTTCAGCTTGCCAGATACTACTGGAACTTCAAATTAGATCGGGTTCTATGATCAGATGAAACCAAAATAGGCCTTTCTCTGGGGACAAATGTGCCCTCACCACTGGCACTTAAAGGATCAAACTGTCTTGCTATGTATTGCCTTCTTTGGATACCATTAATGAGACACCTATGATATAGGACGGGTGCTTAACCCAAAAGCCTTGTGAGCAATGTTCCCTCTAATTTTTCTTAGGTGGTGTGCGCAGAAAATTTCTCTTGTGCAAACATTTTCCCACAGCCAAAATTTTGTGCGCACTGCAAATGTTAAATTTAAATTGTTATTCTAGATTTTTGGTACAGCTCGCTCATGGTTAATAACACTACATTATAGTGTGATAATGTAGTATTAGTTACACAACAGTATTACTTACTGTAATGTTTTTTGAAAGGTGAAATTCTCACTGCATAAGTAAATTATGAGCGACTCACGAGCGGAGACTCCAGGCCGCATAAAGGATAATAAAAAAATGGGAAAAAATGTTGTTCGCAGGGGTGTACCTAGAGTATTTGGCACCTGGGGTGGATCCTGTACATGGGACCCCCACACACACACTCTTTAAAACTGCATAGCTTCTATCGTTAGGCAAACATTGACAGGGGTACAGCATAACTTATTATTTACTAAGGCAGACATTGACGGTGGTACAACATAACACCTATCACTATATACTGAAGCAGACATTGACCGTGTTACAGCATAACTGCTATCATTATATACTGAGGCAAACATTGACGGTGGTACAGCATAACTGCTATCATTATATACTAAGGCAAACATCGACGGTGGTACAGCATAACTGCTATCATTATATACTAAGGCAAACATTGACGGTGGTACAGCATAACTGCTAACATTATATAGTGAGGCAAACATTGACAGTGGTACAGCATAACTGCTATCATTATATACTGAGGCAAACACTGACAGTGGTACAGCAGAACATCTATCACTATATACTGAGGCATGCACTGACGGTGGTACAGCATAACACCTATCACTATATACAGAGGCACACATTGACCGTGGTACAACACAACACCTATCACTATACATTGAGCCAGACATTGACAATAATGCAGCATAACCCCAATCACTATATACTAAGCCAAACATTGATGTGTAGGCCTACCACTTTAGTGTCTGGTCTAGTATCAATATCTATATATATATATATATATATATATATATATATATATATATATATATATATATATATATATATATATATATATATATGCACTGAAATGAAAATTCTGGACCTGAAAATTTAGCATTCACTTGACTGAAACCGAAAATGACCCCCCACACACACCTTTAAAAACAAAAACAAAAAAAAACACTTTTATTAAAAGTAACACACCAAAATTAGACAAAAAAATCAATAACATATATATACACACATATATATATATATATATATATATATATATACACCTATCATGTCCAGGTTCTAGCATGTACTGGTTGCTTGGGCATGATAGGAGTGGGATTGCTGTTAGCAATCATATATATATTAATATTGTTATCAAATTTTTCTGTCCAATTTTGGTGTGTTACTTACTTTTAATAAAGATGTGGTTAACACACCAAAATTGAACAAAAAAAATAGAATTGCTAACAGCAATCTCACTCCTATCATGCTCAGGCAGCCAGTACATGCTGGAACCTGAGCATGATAGGAATATGATTACAGCCTCCCTATGCCATGCTATCCCCCCACACACTTACACATCCATGCTATCACACACACACTCATTCACAAACATTCAGTTTAAACTACACCCATCACTCTCACACACTTACTAATTCACTCTCACAGAATGTTTTCCTACCTGTCACTTTTCCTCCTCTTCGTTCTTCCTCTTCTTCGTTCTTCCTCTTCTTCGTTCTTCCTCTTCTGTGTCCTCTTCTTTCACGGTGGGCGTGGCTTCAGTGCTGTGCACCGGGATATGGCATCAAATCCCGACGCACAGCATCAGTTGCCACGCGCATCGCAAGGGAGCAGGATCGGAGGTCTGTATTAACAGACCTCCTGCTCCCTTGGTTTTTTTTAAGACGGTTAGAGGGAGATCCTTGATCTCTCTCTAACCAAGCCTGTACCTCTAGCGGCCGACATTACTGTCTGTCTCTGGAGGGGTGCCGTGCACACAACCAGTAGCGGGCCGCCCCCCGTTCAGTACGCTACTGGTTGTGCGCACAATTTTTGTTTGTGTGCGCTCCCTCTTAAAGCTATGTGCGCGCGCACAAACGCACAGCTTAGAGGGAACACTGCTTGTGAGAGCCTTAAAATATGCACAAGAGTTACACAAAGTTAAGCCCAGAGTTACAGAGTTTGGGTGCAGAGTTTGGGTGCATTTGAAATGACCAATAAAAACATATTATGTAAAAAAACTAAGACAAAATGTAACTGGTTACATAATTTAGGCCATAACCTGATTGTAGACTTAGGTCACCAACTTGCTGTTCAACAGCAACTCATTTCAGGGCAATTTGCATTTTGTTATGTAAGGCACTGCTGAAATGAAAAAATTACATGCACATAGTTTAATGTTTCAATGCTCACATATTATTATTCATTCATTTTTTTGTTTTTTTGAGGACGAGGGCAACATTAATAATTTGTTAGCACTGCAACATTAAACTATACCGGATAATAGTGTCTATAAGTGTGAATGAATATATAAAGTATCCAGGCAGCTCTGTCTACATTCTCCTGGAATGGTAATTCACATCAAAACCACTTACAGCTCCATTCTAAGTCAGCTTGCTTTCACAGCTGAAGTCACTCATTTCATTTTCAATCTGAAATGTACTAGACTATAAAGATTCATTGAACTGTTATACTATGTCATCTCCTACTGAATACCAATAAAGAGGTTTAAGGAATGTTGAAATGCTTTGAAACTAAATCCATAATTCTTTGGGAAACAAATCTATACATTCTGGGGAACAATTATTGCTGCAAGGATTGCACATTTGCTCAAGTTTTCTGAGCAATATCCTTTGTTTCATGATCTAATTTCCTGAAACGGAAAACATAAAAAATACTTTTGTTCCCAAGTGTCTTGTATATAAACAAAAAGGCAAGCCTAGTTAGCTGTGTAAGCGTGTGAGAAGTCTGTATTATACGGTTCTTTGAATAAAATGTTATACAGTAAAAAGGGATGACTGAATATTACTTTTTACATTTATTTTAAATATATGTTTTAATAATATTAGGATTACTGTAGATTTGCCATTTTTTTTACTTTATGTTGCATTTTTTTATTTATAAATTTAGTGCAAAGAGATTCTTGTTTGTGATCAGTATAATGTTTTGCTATTTGCGCTGTAGATATTTTTGGTGTTCTATTCTCAGGGCCAAGGGGCCGGATGGTTATAGCACAGAGGTGTTCACCAGTGCAGGTGTACTACTGACTGAGGAGCAAGAGAACAGAGCACTTAGAAAGTAGGCCATAGCAAAGAGGCTGTGGTGCTCGTTTAAAGGAGCATCGGCGTCTCAAAGCCTCAGATTAAAGGTAGTATCAAAACTAAAACAATGAGATCTACTAACCTTTGTTTAAAACAAAAAAAAATACTTATATGCGTTTTAATATAGTTTCAGGGTCTTCTCACAGAATATACCTGTACAGCCCAAAAACAGGTGCCCATTTGGACGCTCTTTGTGTTTGCTGTTTTCCCCTCAACCACATTTTTCTTACAGTATTTGTGGCCTGTCTTGTCAATCTAGACTGTCAACTCATCTGTGCTCTATATCAAGCAACTCAAACTTGTTATTTTCTCATCTGAGCTTCTAAGGCAGCAGAAAGTGCTACCTGTTTGTGATGTAAGAGCCAGAGGTACCATACCTTTATCAGTGCCAACCTCTGATATACCTTTTATTGCAAGTTTTTGACTGATAGACTCAAGAAGTACGTAGATATCCCTTAGACATTGACTTTTTCCAAATCTCACATAAGCAATTCTAGTGGTGTGGCAACCAGTGTTCCCTCTAAGCTGTGCGCTTGTGCAAAAAATTGTGCGCACAACAGTTTTTCCCAATAAAAAAAATAAATTAAAAAATATATTTATTTTTTTTGATACTTTATGCGGCGAGGATATTGTGCGCACAAAATTTTGACTCTGGGAAAAATTTTGCACAAGAGAAATTTTCTGCGCACGCCACCTAAGAAAAATTAGATGGAACATTGGTGGCAACTGGTTCTCCTGATTGGAATAATCTATGAAGCATATTCAAGTAGTTAAATGCGTATTACATACCAGTTTTTCTGTATTACACATGATTCAGGCAGATTAGGCCAAAGCCTTTTATAATTGTCTGATAATGTAACTGTTTAAGGCTAGGTTTCCACTTGGGTTTTTTTTTCTAAAAACGCCCATAATAACGCCAATTCAGCCACACGCTGTGGCCAGATGTTAGCGGAACTTGGCGTTTTTCTGTTTGGCGTTTTTTCAGTCCTCTTTGGCGTTTTTCTGCTTTTTTGGGCTCTGTGGCAGTTTTTCAAAATCGCAGCATGTGGACACTCTGGTGTTTTTTTGCAAAGAAATCTTGGCGTTTTTCTCCAATAGAAGTCTATGGGAGAGAAAAAAAACGCCATGAAAAAGCCATGTGGGTTTTGCCTTGGCGTTTTTTATGATGTTTTTTTTCCACAGTTACAATGCAGAGGATGGACCCAGTATCTGTGTGTCCTACGAGAAATAGGCTGGAAACAAACAGTTTCACACAAAACAAAGTTCATATTGAATTTTACACCATTTGGAACAAACATGCTATTACAAACAAACATGCCCAACTGGATCCTGAGTGCCAAAGGCAACAGCAAACAATTTGCACCATCATTTGGGGCCAATCTTCCTAGAGGAGCAGATATTCGGAATAAAGCATGCCTTACAAACCACAGAAAAGAGACAAAAGGGTCCGCCGGGGCGTGTTTAAGTAGAACTCTACGAAGGAAATGACATCAGGAGGGGGCAGATACTTGCCATTTATCCTAATCCCTTTTAGCTGGGTGACAATTCTAACGTGTAAAGGCTGGAAAAACTGCCTAAGGTCAAAAAAGCAATTTCCACAGAAAGGCTAAAAACGCCAGAAAAAAACTACAGAAAAAACGCCAAAATGCAGGTAAATGCAGTGGCGGTTTTCTTGGCGTTTTTCCTGGCGTTTTTCATCAAGAAAATAACGCCGGACAAAAACCCAAGTGGAAACCTAGCCTTAGTGTAAAGTTGTTCATTCAACGAGGTCTGTTCATACTCTTGCATTATGTAACAAAAATAATTTGTTGAACATATATCTATGAGCATAATGTTGTTTTTTTTAATTAGTATTGAGAATAAATAGGTTTAGCATAGGATAAGGTTTATGTTGTATCGCTAATGCTTGAAGGTTGATGCAGGTTAGACAGAGGTGCTTTATTCATAACTAGCCATTTAATAGGATCCATACCCATTTCCATAATTATTGTTACTATAGCGCCTACTGCATTTTCAGTCATGGTATTATAAGGCTTGTTTGTACACATATAAATAAAGAACCCAGATAAGAATCACATGGTCTATAATAGTTCTATTTAGTTCTATTTTGATTGATTTAAAGATTTATGACATGCATCATTTCTGTTTTTAAAATATTAATCTACACAAATCCCAGACATACCATAAAAGTATAAGTTACACTTTATAATGTAATAATTTCTGTAGCAATACATTCTATATAACGTCATCATCAAGGTATATAAAATAAATCTTACAAAATCCCAAAGGCCAAGTCAAACAGCGGTTGACAGTTTAGGTTGTACAGTGTTCTCTTATTTTAAATATGGAGAATTAATATGTTTGGTATTTTTTGGCAAAGTGACAGGTAATATCCCTAACAAACCGAGCTTTATGCATAGCAATATGATTGTGATAGTGTTCCTAAACTACTGTTTTTTAAAGACTGCCATGCATAACTTACTTAAGTTTCAACCATTCATCATTAGTCACCTTAAAGAGAATTACAACAAACTAAAGCATTACAGATGAATGATGGCAATCTCTGCTGAGAATAAATTTCAGTCTAGAAGCACATAATGCGGCGAAACATGCAAAATTTGAAATGAGCTATTAAAAAGTGTATATAATGTAGTCATAAAAAAGAATTGCAGAATAAGAAATATATAAACATTGAGGTAAACTGAAACAATGTACCCTTTTGTGTGTCTTCAAGACTGTATGTTGACATGTGCTCCCTTGGGTATGTATTTTGCAAAAAAAATAAAAAAAGAGAAAGTTAATGTAGAATGAAATAAAAACACTTTGCTTGTGGCCTCTGGCTTTATAAAAGCCAGGAGAATGTGATTATGCTTATGAACACTTCTACTGTTGGGAAAATGAAAAAACAGAAATGATGAATGTATTACTCAGTCTAAGAGCTAAATGATTTTTATCCTCTCTTGCAGTTCAGACACCTTGCTGGAAATGTAGAAAGAAAAACTCACTCTTTAATCTTAGACCTAAAATGAGACCTATGCGTAGTTGTAAAGATGGGAGTAGATAACCAAAGATACAACGTGGTCATCAGCTGAGATTTGAAAATATATACAAAAACAAATCTATAGGACCTCAACTTCTTACAGTCAACATGTATTTTTATTAACACCACCATAATAAGATTTAGACGTAAAATAGGGTCCAAAAGTCCACTAACCAAATATCCTATGTTTCTCAACAAAAATACATCCCTTTTACTTTTCAAGTTAAAAATATGTTTGTTGATGCATTCTGGAACTAATACCCCATTTGCCTTAATGACTGCTTTAACCTTCCCTCTGCATTTGTGCAGAATTGTACAATCCCCATGATTCCAGCACTCCTTAAGAGCATCCCAAAGAGTAGCTAGAGAAGTCATATTGTTTTGTCCCCTATCAAATATCCCTACAGATGTCCAATTGGATTGATATTTAGTTACTGTGGTGGGAAAGCCATGCAAATTAGGACCCATTGCTCTTCCTTCGACTTTCTTCGATTTTAGAAACACCTGGCACACCTTTAAAATGTGTTTAGAATCATTGTACTGTAGGAATATTAATCTCCTTTCACACAACATTAAGCCAGAAGGGATGACATGAATCTGCAAAATAGAGTGGTACTGCTCATTCATCAAAGTGAAGTCGATCTTGTGCAAGTCATCAACTCCAGGCAAAGCAACCCAGACCTGAATACATTATACACTGTATTTCAATGTAGGTTTTACATACTGTAAAATGGTGCCATCTCCTCCGGTAAAACCTGTGAATAAAACCAAAATGTTCTAATTGTGATTTGTCACTAACGGGGTGTTTTCCAGTCCCCAACTTTGAAATTCCTGTATTGTTTCCCCCATGCTAAACATTTAGACTTGTTTTCTTGGTGAAGAAGTGGTTTAGGGCTCACATACTTTTTCCTCACCTTTATCTCATATGGCACACCTCTTACCTTCTCCAGATGTCTTGCTGTGTTTGACTGCACACGTGTCAGGGCTTTTAAGAAAGATATTTGCATTTCATTATGTTATTTGGTTTAGCACATATAGCACATAATGGAAACACTATTTTTTTACATTGCCGCTAGCCTCCCAGGAGGAGAAATATGTCCTAACTTCAGCACAGGGTTAGAGCTTTAAACAATGGCAGTGAAACCACAAAGAACCTTATAATGCCTGCAATCATATGTAAATCTAGTGGATATGATTCAATGATGGGGAAACAATCTATCCCAAGAAATGGAATAGCAGTCCTTTATTAATTGCATGGGAACGTATGTTAAAAGCAGTGGTATGTTTTATCCCAGGTAATGAATCTAGGCAATTTTATCATCTCTGTTTCTTTATCTCATTTTCATTGCAATCCATGTAAGGATTCCATAGACTTGTTTCCAGCATTGGATCCAGCACAGAATGTCGTACTTTATACAAATAAGTTCTTGCTATCTGAAATCAATCGTGAGAGGCATAAAGCAGGTTTCAGATAGATTCGCTAGATGTTGTTGTCCATTTGTGATTGAGAGGTAGCCCCAGGTAATAATATAGTAACTATTGCTTGATTGGTGTGTACCTTAACAGTTTTGAGCATCCCCATTTATTACATTTCCAGATGCACTGTGTTGTGAATGTATATGATTTTTGGTACCTGTTTTCTCAATGTAGTTACCTTTTTTCTATTGTACACTCAATACTTTTGGATAGATAAACCGTTAGTAATGCATTATAAATGCAATCATACACATCATAAAACATCGAGCAACATTTTCTTTCAACAAATTGATAAGTCTTATGAATTAAATATTACTGAATATAAGAATTTAATACATTATTGTGGATTGATCTTTTTCACTTTCTGATTTAGTTTCGTTTTACTTATTTTGTTTTACTTATTGAATTATGCAATTTAAAAATGATATCTCCATATGTCACATGTATTTTTTGTATTTTATTTCCACACGAGTGGCAAGAGAAAAACCCCTATTGGGTGATTCTTTGCTACATTTGAGGGTGTTGGGTGGTAACCCTGCTCGTGCAATTAAGGTACTGTCTGACCGTCTCCGAAGTGTGTATAGCTGAATTCCTAGTCTAATCACCCCACTGGGATATTTTATATAATGCTCAGCTTCTAAAATTTATTTTTCCAACAATATTATGAGAAAGCTTTTTCTTTGTACTGGACAAATGTAGGAAAATTTACAAACTGATTAGTTCTTGGAAAACTTCTGTTTTTGTCAGTATACTTCTTGCACATTCCCTGTAGCATTCTTTAGGTGGCATTGCACCCACTAAACACATACCAAATTGACTTTAATAAACCTAAGGAAACAAGATGGAGGATCAAAACCATATGTAGCAGATTTAACCACGTCCGTGTGTGGATGTGACTGATTCATTGGTGTTCATGCTAACTTGAATTTTAAAGGGGAACCCTGCCATTTTTCTGTTTGGCTGTTTGCTTTTTTATTCTGTGTCTGGCATATTTATATTGTCAGTAAAGAACCTAGCAATATGTGATAAGCGGGTTTTTGTTACTTGAAAACTAAAAGCAGGAAAATGTACAAAATGTCACCTAGCCAGATTTCATTTTGTCTCAAAAACTGCATTTTACTGTTGTTGAGACAATATTTGCCTTGTCTAAGGGCTTTTGGTTATTTGTAACATACATATTTGTGCAGTTATATTTCATACGATGCCACACACAATAAGTGTTGTGCTCCTATTGCCAAGAGGCTATTAGGTCACAAGAACTAGCTTCACAAATAGCAGAGGATCATGAGTAGGTGAGTACTCGTGAACAAATGAGACAAAATTATAAAGACAAAAAGTATGGTGGCCATTCCCCTTTAAAAACTATCCTCTTCCGTTTTAAAGAACCTGAAAAGATATGCACCTCACAATGATTATTCCAATCAGGTTCTCCTGATTAGATAAGTATTGGGAAATACTGCAACGTCAACACAGGTAAAAGTGTTTTATATATTTATTTCATAAACAGACATGATCCTTAATTTCAATCTCATCATATGAATTTGGAGATATTTTATCACATACAGATATATTGCGTATTAGATGTAAGGGCGTATTTTTTAAAATGTTATTTGTTATACATTGTTGTTCCATATTGTTTGAAAATGACATTTATCATGCAGATGGACAGTGAATGGTCAATTTAGTCCAAGATGTTGTACATTCCTTACTTCTGAAAAGTATATTATGACCCACACACAGTATAGCAGTTCTTCTTTGTCGAGTACTACTTTATTGATGAGCTTGCATGTTTTCTAAAGGTTAGAAACCTGCCTTGTCAGCAACAGAACATATGCGTTGTATAACTCGAGTTATCTGATTTTTGGAAAAAATGTTGAATTACCATAGACATCAATGAAATGTTACCTAAAATGTCACTGAACTTCTATAAACCCAAACAAAGTAACGTTAAGAATTGTAAGCTTCCTTGAAATATTGAAACATTTCTCAATTCAGATTTGAAATATGCATGCAATTGTACAAGCGAAACTAATACATTATACTGCATCAGTTAATAGTTCTAGTAAAATGAATGATGTCCCAGTCATGGGAGTTTGCAGAAGTGTAAGAAATGTAAGATATATGTATTCCCTTCTTCTCCCTTCAATTCCTTAAAATGTAACTTCTGTTAAAATCAAAATCTAAAACTCATCTCTTCTGCTAACAAGTTTATTTTTCTAATGCGCAGCTACTGGATGCAGCATTGCCAAATACTGGAAATACCAATCTGCAACATCAACCATAGAGAGAAATTTGGGACGCTTGTTACACAACTGTCCTCTAGGTCCTTTCATGAAAGACCTGATCAAGCTCTAGGGTTTGTTGTCAACTTCGACCTAGAATTACTGTGTGAGGGTACTGCTCATGACATGTTTACTGAAGAAATGGAGATGGGAGACTGGGAAAATCCTTTGCTCCATTCATTCCCTAACTCCTAGCTCTTACAACCAGCAAAGCTTTTCCTTTCTGTAGCATGAGAACTGGATCCTGGAGGTTTTCAGGATACCACTAATGCCCATGATGTAGTCTGTCTGTGTTTCTGAAAACACATGCACCAAGTGGGCCTCAATCTGGGCACCAACATCATCCACCACAGGAAGTAGTATATTTATGCTGTTCAGTGCAGACACATACCTAAATTCCACTACAGCACGTAAGCAGCTAGTGGGATCCCTTGCCATCAGGGAGCTTGGGACAATTGAGCCCCATTTCACCCATTTCTAATCTGTCCATGTTCTAGTTGTAAATGTGGAGGCCAATATCGTCACCTGTGCATTATCTTAGCAGAACTATAGGCAAAAGATTAAAAAAATAGACAAACTGAATTTGCAATTTTTGACTCTACAAGTTTATGATATTAACATGCACCACCTTATGTAAATGAACTACCACGTGCTTGGTCATTTGTATATAGTCCAGTTCATCTATATTTCTTGATCTGCGCACGTGGTTTGCTTATTGGTTTGCATTTTCACCAAAAACAATTTTAATGGTATGTTGGGAAGAATGGCAGCAGGTTACAGTTGTAGGTTAGGAAGGCTGGTAAGAGAGGCAAGAATTTTTGCTGGCAGCTGTGGGTTTAAGATTGTGGGCCATTATTTTCTTTTTATATATGTCATATTGCAATTTCACATGCATCTTCCAGGGTGTCAAGATTAAGCTTTCTATGCTAGTTTTGGTAAATATTTGTTTCACATGGTTCAATAGTTTGCATTATGCTAATTGCCTGTCAAGTTTTTTGGGTTGTTAAATTACTTGGCCCTGTGCCTAGCTTTGACTCTATGTTCTGAAAGTTGCCAGCCTTTCCCTAGTTTGTTTTACCACATTTTAAAGGAACCATCATTAATCATGAAAATTAATATATTTTTGGCAATCGGTTTTATTATAAAAAAAGATCATCTTTCTATGATTTATATAAGAAGCCAGTCTCCCATCCAATATATCCAATATGAACTGCATGAACTGGATAAAAGAGGGGCTGTTAAATGAGAGAGAGAGTGTGGAGACTAGACTTGGGCGCCGGCCAACTCTTCATGTTTGTGTTCGTCTTCGTAGGAAAGCTATAAGACTAACACAAGGTGCCAATAAATAAAATAGAATAAAATCTCGCAATCTGGGTGTAATTTACATTACCTTACTGTAATTTGCATTACAGTACCGCTGTTTTTTTCTATTGTGAATAAAGGTTTTTGGTGGTCATGCGTCTCGAAGCATATGAATGTTACCAAATGGCATACAAGGCACTGGTCAATTCTGAAGTTTTACAATATGAGGAGGTGGGGGCATGGGCATACAGTATATGAGAGGGAGTACAGAAATATGACAAATTTAATTAAAACTAAAATATTTGTCATATATAAATTGTACTTTGACTAACCCAGTGATATTTATACAAGAAAATTAGACTTTGAATGACACATGCCCCTTTCAAAGGTAAAGATAACATCAATAAAACATAAACATCAGGTAAGTATCTGTGTAAGCTGTTCAAACACAGTCGTGATGAGTCTAAAATTAAGTGACTGGCTTCTTCCTAGTCCTCTGAGGGATCACTATTGATTTATCTCAAAAGTCACAGGTCGGGTGCCATGCCTGCTGTTTTAATAGATGTATAAAAATCTATTTAAAATAAACATAGCCTGTGCATCGTTGACTAATATCATAAAACCTCATTTTTTCATTCATAATTTCGGTGGTGAGTTATATTACTTTATAAGAAACAACAAACGACAAAGAAAACAAACTCTAAAACACAAATTATATACTAGCTATATATGAAAACAAAAAATTTATGAATTACTGTGTTATTAAAGATAATTAATTTAATCCATAATCATAGCTTGTAATGGTTTTCTTTGGTTATATTATAGTTGATTAACCACAAATAGCTTTGACAAAGAAATGGCAAAATGCATATGAAATAACTTTTTTTTTTGCTGTTCTAGGTTCTCCCAATATTATTGTTGTAAATTTACAAGCCAATTCACAATCAAGGTGTATAAGACTGCAATTATAATTCCATGAAAGGAATAAACACTTTGGATCAGTTTTTACAGAGGAATATGAAGGAAAAGGACCTCAATCAGAAAGGAAAAACAATGAGACAAATAAAGCATGCATGTTTACAGAGGAAGTTCGACTTCAAATATAAAACAGACAAGTCCATGGTATTCTATGCAGGGACGTACCAAGAGACGGGTAATATATTTGGCACCCCCATTGGACCCCCCTTACCCAGGTAACTCACATATGCATTGGCACACATTTTCTCAGAAACTCACTTTTGCTCAGATTTATACACTCAGACCAACACATATGCACACACACATAGTCACTAAAACACTTACACATACACATCCATGCTCACACGCACACTTATACATACACATCCATGTTCACACACACTTACACACACACATCCATGCTCACACACTTACACATGGTTGAAAGTATGGCAACTGCAGTTGATAAATGTAAAATAATGCAATTGGAAAGAGTTCAGAGAAGGGCTGCCAAAATAGTGAATAGTTTCCAGGATAACATTTATCAGGATAGACTAAGGGATCTTAGAGGTTGGGTGTTTATTTCAAAAGAGGAGAAATGTTAGAATGTTACAAGTGGTCATAAAACTAGAGGGTCAGAGGTTTAGATGTAATGTAAAGATATTTTACTTTACTTAGAGGGTGGTAGAGGGTGGTAAATAAATGGAACAGCCCCTATCAGAAGTGGTAGAGGCTAAAACAGTAAAGAAATGTAAACACAAGTAAAGCTATCTTGAATTACAAGATCAAGGGCTAATGAAGGCTCCTACATCATGGAAAATGGGCAGACTAGATGGGCTCATTTTTTCTTATGTGCTCTATCTGAACAAGTTTAGACCACACTGTTAGGACCCAGATGGTGGTACAGGGCACAAAGGAGTCCAGTGCAGGCACATACAAAATAAAAAAATAGAAAAATGACACCAAGACATTAAGCAGGGGGTGAGACAGCAATCAGTAAGCTGAATCTAAGAGCAGTCCAAGTCGATAAGGCAGCTGGCAAGGGAAATCCAGAGATAATCCGAGGGTCAGAGGGCTGGCAGCAGACAAAGAATAATCCAAAGGGGCAGTCCAGGGGTTGGCAGGCAGGTGGCAGAAAAAAATAAGAATTCCAGAGCTAGTCCAATGGTCAAAGCCAAAGAAAGAAGGCAGATACAGGTACTGGTAAATCAGGAAGGGTTAAGAGCATAGGTATAGGGACACGCTGGAAGGTACAGGTTGTCTCAGAATAACTGAGCACCATTTGTAGGGAGTCTGGAGATTATATAAGGCTGTTGGCTCCTCTAAACACCCCATTGGTCATCTTTGTCAGTGGGAGGCGTTGCACACTCAGCCATAAGCTCTGCCCCCTCTGCTCACACCACAGCTTTGTCTTCACCGTGACCCCTCCCCCCTATGAGGATGCAGGGAACAGGGTATCAGGCATCTGAGATGGCGATGGAAGCCAGATAGAAGAGGAGCTCCATCCTGCCGAGCACCCATGCTCCCCACGCCGGCGTGACATACTGGGTCACACAATCAGTGACTTTAAAAGTAATTTTACCCATGTAACCCTCCATAGTACAACACAAAGCTTTTGATATAAAGCATTTCTATGTCTTTAAAACAAATAAGAAGAAATGCACAAGAAGTTGGTATAACTATAGTTTAACTTAAATGTTATTAAATTGCATTTTTGGTTATAATTTCATGAATGAAATATTTCACATTATTCTTTTTTGAGAAATTCTTTATTAACTAAAGAGATACAACTGTTCTCATTTTTTATTAGGTTTGGTAGATTTTACTTTTCCCTATAATCATAAGTAACTTGTCATGAACTTGACATTAAAAAATGTAGTGCTAATAGTAAAATTGATTCTCAGTGCAAATCATGATTTTATTTTCAGACAGGAAATTAAAAAGAGAAATCGTTTTTTGAAATTATCTGTATTATAAATCAATATTTCTCTGTTTAATATATATTAATCAGTTATTTATTCAGTAAACTTTGTGAACAAAAACCCTAAACTCTGTCTGATATTGTTCCTGTAATCTGCTGGAGACACTCTCACAGCCCCAAGTGCTCCTCTGACCACTGGGACCACTTTGGCCTTCACTCCCCACATATTCTCTAGTTCCTCTTTCCGGTCCTGGTACTTCTCCAGCTTCTTTTACTCCTTGTCAGGGCCGGCCCTACCATGGAGCAGAGTAGGGCAATTGCCCCAGGCGGCACTTTTGAAGAGGCGGCACTTTGCCACCCCAAGCGCCTTTTTTTTTTCTTTCTTTAAAGAGGAGGAGAGAGGGGCGCCGAGTGGTTTTCGTTTACCAAGTTGTCAGTACCCGCTCGCAGCCCCTCTCTCTCCTCTGAGAGCCCTCTAGCTCGGTCTCGGTGCCGGCTTGTAATGCTGAGCGCCGGAATATGACATAATTTCCAGCGCTCTGCAGTAAAGCAGCGTGCACCGTGGCAGAGCAGGGAGACTCGCCGCAGGACTGCTGAAAGGTAAGTGAAGTATAAACCTTCTGTGGAATCTCCTGTTTAGACTTTGAGGGTTTAGCCCTTACTCCATGCAGGTGTTCTTGTACACAATGCCAGCTACTTGGTTGTGTGGTTCAGTATACACTGTTCCTACAAACATCTTGCACGCCAACACGATGTGTTGGACTGTCTCAGAAGCCTCTCTACATAGTCTGTAACCAGGGGCGGGCTGGGCCGGGGGGCAGGAGGGCAATTGCCCCCCAGGCCGCCCTAAATCCGGGCCGGTGGGCCGGACGGACGACCGGCAGACAGGCATTCAATGCGGCTGCGGCCACAAAGTTAAAAACTAAGCGGCCGCGAGCAGGATTGAATGCGGCCGTCACGCGTAGCTGGCGGGGGAGGGAGGGGGGCGGTCCGCCCCGGCTGCCGCTCATCTGAGGGCTGCCACCATGCCGGCACGCCTCCAGAAACGGTGCGCGCGGCAACTGTGGCTGTGCGCCGGGACTTGATCCCGGCGCACAACACTGAAGCCACGCCCACCGTCTTCCGCGCTCAGTGCACAGGACAGGAAGAAGAAGAAGAAGAAGAGGAAGAGGAGGAAGAGGAAAAGTGAGAGTGAAAGAAGAAAAGGTAGGAGAGAGTGGATTAGTAAGTGTGTGAGAGTGATGGGTGTTATGCTGAATGTAAGTGTGTGAGAGTGATGGGTGTTATGCTGAATGTAAGTGTGTGAGAGTGATGGGTGTTATGCTGAATGTAAGTGTGTGAGAGTGATGGGTGTTATGCTAAATGTAAGTGTGTGAGAGTGATGGGTGTTATGCTGAATGTAAGTGTGTGAGAGTGATGGGTGTTATGCTAAATGTACGTGTGTGAGAGTGATGGGTGTTACGCTGAATGTAAGTGTGTGAGAGTGATGGGTGTTATGCTGAATGTAAGTGTGTGAGAGTGATGGGTGTTACGCTAAATGTAAGTGTGTGAGAGTGATGGGTGTTATGCTAAATGTAAGTGTGTGAGAGTGATGGGTGTTATGCTGAATGTAAGTGTGTGAGAGTGATGGGTGTTATGCTAAATGTAAGTGTGTGAGAGTGATGGGTGTTATGCTGAATGTAAGTGTGTGAGAGTGATGGGTGTTACGCTGAATGTAAGTGTGTGAGAGTGATGGGTGTTATGCTGAATGTAAGTGTGTGAGAGTGATGGGTGTTATGCTAAATGTAAGTATGTGAGAGTGATGGGTGTTATGCTGAATGTAAGTGTGTGAGAGTAATGGGTGTTATGCTGAATGTAAGTGTATGAGAGTGATGTGTGTTATGCTGAATGTAAGTGTGTGAGAGTGATGGGTGTTATGCTGAATGTAAGTGTGTGAGAGTGATGGGTGTTATGCTGAATGTTTGTGAATGAGGGTTTCAGATAGCATGGATGTGTAAGTGTTGGGGGATAGCTTGGCATAGGGAGTCCGTAATCACATTCCTTTCATGCCCAGATTCCAGCATGTAGTGGCTGCCTAGGCATGATAGGAGTGTGATTGCTGTTATAAATTATTTTTTGGTCCAACTTCGGTGTGTTAACACTTTTATTGGACAGAATAATTCAATGACAGTATTAATATATATATATATATATATATTTATATATATAATTGCAAACAGCAATCACACTCCTATCATGCTAAGTCAGCCAGCACATGCTAGAACCTGGGCATGATAGGATTGTGATTGTTGTTATATATATGTGTGTGTATATATATATATATATATATGTGTGTATATATATATATATATATATATATATATATATATATATATATGTGTGTTAATATTATTGTTGATTTTTTTGTCTAATTTTGGTGTTACTTTTAATAAAGTATTTTAAAGGTTTTTTTTGTTGTTTTTTTCAATTTTGGCCAAGTGAATGCTGAATTTTTAGTTTCAGTCCAGAATTTTCATTTCGGTGCATCCCTACTATATACTATGCCAGTCACTAAAGTGGTAAGCCTACACCACATCAATGTTTGGCTTGGTATATAGTGATAGGGGTTGTCAGTGTCTGGCTCAGTGTATAGGCACACATTGACGGTGGTACCGCATAATCCCTAAGTATATAATGATAACAATTTTGCTGTACCCCTGTCAATGTTTGCCTAACCATAGAAACTATGCAGTTTTAAAGTGTGTGTGTGTGGGGGGGGGGGTGCCACATACAGGGTCTGCCACAGGTGCCAAATACTCTAGGTACGCCCCTGCATCATGCGGCTGTCAGACCCAATGGCCATGCCTCAGCTCCTCTTCCCTCGTCTTAAAAGGGGTGTGATGAAGAGCTGAGGCATGCGGTGCCTGCACGCCGGCCACTTTAATTTCATTAGGCGCTGGTGGAGTGACTGCCGCACAACGGCCGCTTTCAATGTCGCTCGCAGCCGCTTTGATGGTGCAATGGGCCAGTTGACTAGACTTGCCCCCCAGGCCTTAGGCTGCCAGCCCTCCCCTGTCTGTAACTGGTCCTGTCCTGTGTGGTAGAAGCCTGCATCTATAGATCTGGTGCTTAGTGTCTGCTTTGTGATGCCATTATGAGTGCCTCAGTGCTGTCTTTGAGTCCAGCCCTATCTAGCCACTGGTAGGATTTCCTATGTCAGCCACCTCAATAATGCCACGCAGGGCCTTGGCTTGCATTGTACTTCTTCTACTTGATCTTCCTTCCATGTCTGTTGCAGGTTCAGGGTGTCAGGGATTCTCTCAGCAGCTCATATTTGCTGATGTACTCCCATATGCTGGGTTTCATCCAGGACGATGGTTTTGACACTTACCATTCATTGCCTGCCTTCTTTCTGGCTGCTGTACAGTCCCTGGTTGTTGGACATGGAGTGGAAGACTCCGTATATTGTGAGAAACTTCCGAGTCTTTACATTGACAGCCTCCATATCCTCCATTGGACAGCTCACTATGCCTGCAGGGTATCTGATGACTGGTAGGTCGTATGTGTTGATGGCACAGATCTTGTTCTTCCCATTGCACTGGCTCTTCAGGATATTCCTCATCCTTTGGTGGTACTTGGATGTTGCTGCCTTCCTTGCCTCCTCATCACGGTTCCCATGTGTGGGTGCTGGTCAGGTTCTATGTGGGCAGTGTAGATGCCAGGGCTGGCCTTTGGGGTGTGCAACCTGTGATCTATGCGTGTAATTAAGAGGGTTTAATCTATACCTTTAATTCTGAGTTTACATGTGATTTCCAGTTGATTTATACCTGCAAAACTGAGTTTGTGTGTTATTCTGTTGTGTGTACAGTATGTCTTATTCAGTTGATCTATACCTGCAGGTGTTGTCTACACGTGTTGTTTATTTGATCTCTATCTGAACTACAGAGAGGAAAGAAAAAAGAGGCATGGCTCTTTTTTAAACCCAAAAACCGCTGTGAGTTATCACATTTAACATTTTTAAGTTCAGCATGGACCAATTGATCCCGAATGGTACCACCCCTTCTATATGCCAAAAGAGGGGGCCATGCAAACTCTTTTATCATTGGGTAACCATCAGATAATATATGCCAGTGTTTTCTAAAAACATCTCTGATATGGGTACCAAAGTTGGACACAAAAGCCAGTCTGTTCTGAGGAACCCTATGTGTTTTAGATAACAAATCCACTCTAGATGTTTTATTAACCGATCTATATGTATCATCCAATAAATTTGGGGGATAACCCCTATCTAAAAACTCTTTTGACATCTCTTTAAATCTGGTTTCTTGTGTCTCCTCATCAGAAACAATCCGTTTTACTCTGATAAATTGATTTTTTGGTAATGATTTTAACAATCTTTATGGATGGGCCGAGTCATTTCTAAGAAGATCAGTCGGTTTAACATATATATCGATTATCAGAGCCTCATTTTTTCTTTGGATCATAGTAACTAAAAAGTTAATCTTAGAATTATCACATGTCATCTCAAATTTAATGTTATCCGAAAATGAATTAAGATTAACCAAAAATTCCTGTAAGGGTTCAAATGGGCCCTCCCATATGCAAAGTATATCATCAATATATCTATACCATATTCTAACATGTTGATGGTATGCTGGGAGTTGATATATATATACTTCTCCTCAAACATGCCCATGAATATACCCGCATAGGTCAGGGCCACATTCGAGCCCATAGCTGTACCACGAATTTGTCCAAAAAATATACCGGATTTTCATATAGGACCAAATGTAATAAGTCCATCAAGAATTTTAAAGAGGCTCCATTATATCCCAATTTCTTAGCCGCTGTTTCCATAGCATTTAAACCATCCACATGGGGAATGGAAGTATAAAGACTTGCTACATCAAAGGTCACTAATATAGGCTGATCTTTAAATTTACTATCTGCAATTTTATTTAACAAATCAGTGGTATCGATAAGATACAACAGAATCTGAATGAGAAAAGGGTGAAAGATTCTATCTAAAAATATAGATAATGGACTAAATCTAGAGTCCACACCTGCTACAATGGGCCTACCAGGAGGTCGGGTCAATGATTTATGCACTTTAGGTAAAATATAAAGAACAGGTGTCATAGGAAATTCTTTAATCAGGAAATCCTTTAAAGCTCCATCAATGACATAATCCTGTACTGCATTGTCCACAACATCAAATATTAACCTTTTAATCTTTGGAAGAGGGTCTGCATTAAGTTCACAATAAGTGTCACTATCACTAAATTGATTTTCAATTTCTTTAACATAATCAATCTGATTCATTACCACAAGTGAACCCCCCCTTATCAGCTGGCTTAAACACCAATTAATCATTAGATTCTAAATTTACAAGAGCCTGTCTATCCAATTTGGAAAGATTATATCCTTTTCTATTATGATGTTTATGTGACATAAGTGTATCAAGCTCCATCTCTACTAATTTAATAAACGCTTCAACTGAAGCATCATTTACCTGAGGCATAAATTTACTTTTATTTTTCAAACCATATTGTTGTAATTTAAATACCACATTATCATTATCAGTACCATTGGCCAGATATGGAATCTTAGAAAAGATATTCCTAAAAAACGAAATGTATCAATTTTCATCTGAAAAGGTTTAACATAATTAGTAGGACAAGACCTTAAGGTCATGTTCCCCCAGTTTGTGTTCTGACAAATTAAGAACTAATTTCTCTGGTAACTCCTTGTTCTCCTCGTTCTCACTGATGACTGTGGATACTCGGGGGGTGTTTCTAAATACAAATACTGAAATACTGTGTTTGGATAGAATGGGTTTGATAAAAATGAAAAAAAAAATCATTTTACTGCAATGTTTAGGACAGACTGGCACTAAAATGGTTAAATAAAAAGTGTTAAAATGCCTCAAGTAAAATACTTTGGGATGTCATCTTTCAAAAAGTACCATAGTTGCTCGATTATAAGACGACCCCCCAAAATCTAAATATTAATTTAGGAAAAAAACAAAAAGCTTGAATATAAGACGACCCTATAGGAAAAAAAAGTTTTACTAGTAAATATTAATTCATGTAAACAATTTTTTCATATTTAATAAAAGCTATGATTGAGAAAAATATATATTTTTTTATTTCCTTTTATTTGCCAACCTGTCCCCCCAGTTATGCACATCTGCCCCCAGAAATGCCTTATACCCCCTATTTGCCACTCTGCCCCATGATGTGCCTTTTAACCCTCTATATGCCACTCTGTCCCATGATATGCCTTTTAACCCCCTATATGCCAGAGTGGCATATAGGGGGTTAAAAGGCATATCATGGGGCAGAGTGGCATATAGGGGGTTAAAAGGCATTTCTGGAGGTATATATATATAAAACTGCTAACAGCAATCACACTCCTATCAAGCCAAGGCAGCCAGTACATGCTGGAACCTGGGGATGATAGGAGTGTGAGTACAGCTTCCCTATGCCATGCTACCACCACCACCACCCTTACACATCCATGCTATCACACACTCGTTCACAAACATTTAAATACTCATTCATTCCATTAATCACACATACTTGCCCAAAAACCCTCCCCCACCCCCTTACCTGAACTGCAGATCTCTCACTCGAAGACTTCTGCAGGGGCCCGGCTGTGCGAGCAACTTCTCTGGCCCCGCCCCCAGAGGAAGGAGGGGGGAGGCAGAGTTATGTGACACTCTTCTAGCTTCCTGTTCTCCTGCTGGTCGCGACCAAAGCACCGGTAAGTAGCCTGGCCCCAGTGGACATTTTTTTGAGGTCTGATTAGAAGACGACCTCGATTATAAGACAAGGGGTATTTTTCAGAGCATTTGCTCTGAAAAAAACCTCGTCTCATAATCGAGCAAAGACGGTATATACTTTTGTTGAGCAGTTTTTCTTTTTCTGGCTAACTCCCAGAATACCACATTTAAAAAAAAATGTTTAGAAACAGTGATGCGCATCATTCATATTTAACCCTGTAAGTGCCAAAATAAATGAAAATACCAGGCGTATGAGGTGTTTCCTAAAACAGGACAAATACCTAAATACACTTTTGGAGTTTTTTTTTCGTTTGCACTTGTTATAGTAAGTTTTTATAGGTGAAACTGTGAAAATATTTAATTTTTTCCTAATTTCCCCCACATTTTTAGATATTTTTCCGACTTATTGATTGTTTATATATATATATATATATATAAATTTCAAAAGAAAGCCCTACTTGTGTTGAAAAAAAACAATATATGATTTGTGTGGGTGCACTAATTGAGAAGAGAGAATTTACTGCTGAAGAAAGACATAGCAAGAACATAAAAACTGCTCTGGTCTTTTAGCGCAAACGTAGTAACAAAAACCGGTCCTGAAGGGGTTAAGTTAAACTTTCTTTTATTTATGCATACAGTAGTATAAAGAGGGAAGTGAACTTTATCTTGCTTTGACTTGCAAGTGACATGCGGGTAGGGAATCCTGTGCTATATTCCAGCTGATGCAAGTTGAACATAGTTTGATGTATGCTGACATTAGTGATTATGTGAGTCCAACATGCTGAATTTGGGTCTTCAAACTTGCTGTCACTGCCAATTCAATTAACTCATTCTTTAGTGAAAAAAAACAAATTTTTTTCTGTTTGGCTTTAAGGTTTTTGCGTGTCTTCTTTTTCAATTATTTTCTTGACTATTTATCTTCTTGAACAACCTTCTACAAAATAGATAATTAAAATTGGAAATTTTGGTTTCAATTGACTCAAAGTAAAGTACAAATATTTTTATTATAAAATATTTTTTGCTCCTCAATATGGAAACCCATAAATTATTTTATGATACCCATTATCAAAGATGCATATAAACTTAAACTACTCTTTGTAAAAGATTGATAAATTGTTTTAACAAACCTATTTCAGAGGTTGGTTTGTTTTGAAATTACTACTTAAATGCCTGCAAATTGGTGCTGTTTATGTAAGTTATTACTGTGCAATTTCTTCTAGAATCAATTACAAAAATGTCAACATCTGGAAATCACACCATCACACAAATGCAAATAAAAGTATGACAAGGGTAAATGCTGAAAATACTTTTTCTCATTTTAATTTGACAGCTTGTAATTGAAATTGTGTCTTAGGTGTTTTCACTCTCAGATTTTGCATATGTGTAGTGAAAACTTAAATTGATGAAAGTATGTTTTGCTCTAGTCAAAAAGCATGGTTAATTTATCTTAAGAAAATCCAATCTTTAATATGTGGTTCTGATCTGTTAACCCTAAATGACTCTTTTGTGATATGTAGTGAACTAGATTTTTTTCTGAATTATTTACTGCTGCTATAAACCCTTGACTGTTACCTTTTGTGTGGGGGGATTATAGTAATATAGTATGTTAAAGATATTGTTAAAGACAACATTATTTTTCATGCATTGGTTTTTAAAAATGCAATTTTCATATGAATAACTACATTTTTACTCTGTGACATGAACAATGCAGTCAAATAAAATCAAAATTATGCTTGCCTTTGACAAACTCAGCATAAGAAATTATTTTGTTTTAATTATATGAGAAGTGGTTTATGAAGCATTTATGTTGCAAATGGATAATATTAGATGGGTTTTAGGTAAATTTAGCACCTGCCTACATGATAGTATTTGAACCATAAAGTGCCCCACAAAATTTTGGCCCAAAGATATTTGTGATACAATGCTCTCCCCCCTCCCCCCGCCCCACTTACTGGTACTTCTGAGTCCCCGGTGTGTAGCTGGGGCAGCGTGTAGATGTCTACGCGATTTGCGTAGACAACTTCCGCTGCAGAAGGAAGGAGGTGTGGCTAGCAGCGGGGGCTGTCTGCGTCCATCGCGCAGACCTTCCCCGGCTGTCAGAGATCAGAGTTCCCCGCCCCGTTGCCGGTGCCGCACAGGTGCGGGGAACTCTGATCTCTGACAGTCGGAGAAGGTCTGCGCGATGGACGCAGACAATCCCCGCTGCTAGCCACGCCTCCTTCCAGCTGCAGCCTAAGTGCGTGGGATCTACACGCTGCCCCGGCTACATGACAGGGAAGTCAGAAGCACCGGTAAGTTTGGAGGAGGGAGGGGGAGAGATTGTTAAATGGGGGGCATAAGGCATTTCTGGAGTGCTCTGTGAAATGCCCCTCTGCCTCCAGAAATGCCTTTTTAACCCTCTATACGCCACTCTGCCTCCTGAATGCCTTAAACCTCCCTATATGCCACTCTTCCCCATAATCTTCCCCATAGTGGCATATAGGGGCATAAGGCATTTCTGGAGGCAGAGTGGCACATAGGTGGTCAAAATGCATATCATGGGGCACAGTGGCATATAGGGTTAAAAGGCATATCATGGGGCACAGTGGCATATAGAGGGTATAAGGCATTTCTGGGGCAGATGTGCATAAATGAGGGGCAGGTTGGAAAATAGAAAGAAATAAAACCAAAATATTTTTCTCAATCATAGCTTTTATTAAAAAAAATAGTTTATATGAATTAACATTTACTGGTAAAACTTTTTTCCTATAGGGTCATCTTATATTCAGGCTTTTTCTTTTTTTCCTAAATTAATATTCAGATTTGGGGGGTCGTCTTATAATCAGGGTCGTCTTATAATCGAGCAAATACGGTACTTCTTTAATAGAGAGAGAGAGAGAGAGAGAGAGAGAGAGAGATTTGGCGCCAGGATTTTAAATGTCCGTACGACAGAAGGAAGGGGCCTCCTCTGGCATCAACCAATGAAGTGCACCAATTGGCCCTTTAACTCCTGGCGGCCAACCTACGGATTTCTGCTCACGTTAACCCCTGCGATGCCGCGTAGATAAGGTAGGCTAGATTGAGAAGGGAACAGGGAGATTAGTAGACGAAGACGAATATGAACAAGAAGATTCTTCGTGTTGTGTGTCTTCGTATACGTTTTGCCGCCGCCATGTTCTTATGTTCAATATTCGGGCTGAACAACGAAAACGCACCCTTCATGTTTGTTTTCATATTCGCCCGAATATGAAAGCACAAGTATAATTTTTACATCCCAAGTGCATAGTTTTACAGTTATCAACATTAAACTGCATGTGTCATATTCTCAACCATTCTTCTAATTTAACTAATTCACTTGCCATTTGGCTTGTTCTCCAATGAATGCCTCCCCTGTAGCAGACCTTTGTATCATCTTCAAAAAAGGCATACCTTACTATTAAAACCTTATGCATACATACATAAATACAAACATACCCCCTCCCCTGGTTATGTCTTACCTCTCGTCTCTCACTTCTCCTGCTGCTTTCTGTCTGTCTGCTCTCACACTGTGCGGGCAGTCTCGTTTTCATCACTGGGTTACGTGACATATGTTTCTATATTTAATAGAAACATAGTTCCCACAGAAACCGGTTTAACGTAGAGGAGGTAGGATAGTTCAGTGTGTATGAAGGAGCTGAGTCACATGGATGGGGAGAGCTGGAGTGAGCATGATCAAATCTTTCACATAAGATCATCTCAATTTTCTTGTTTGGTGGCAAAGTCAGGGGCAATAAGGCAAGTTGAAGGGATAGTTCTGACAGGGCAAAGAAGGATAATGAAGGTATCAGAGAATATTGATTAAAATATTACTTTATTTGTATTATTATTAAAAAACACAGAATCTTTCCATTTTTCATTAATTTAAATTGGCTTTTCTATTAGAGTGCTTGTATAGTTTGTAGCCTAAGTAAAATTGTGTTCTACTAATACATTTTTAATATGTTATTTTTGCAAAATAAAAAAATGAATGTGCCAAAATAAAAAATAATAATGAAATTACCCAGCAATTGTATAGTTGGCTAGAATCAGTCTGGCTGCAGTAACTGCTCTGTAGATACCCAGTGCCCACAGAGCATAAAATGTGATTGAGTTGATAGCAAAAATGGAAATATTCTAATTCAGTTTTCTATTAGTGCCATGGCAGTAATGCTATAATTACCATTGGGAGGATGTTATGAAAAATGCAGGTAAATTCTAAAGTTATTGCTAATGATATTCCATTAAACTTGTTAATGATATTCCATTAAATGGACTCTAAATGCCAAGCTTTAATTAGTTATTGGTTAATATTGCAAAGTTGTACAATTATTATTTAAAGCTGCCAACTGTTATACCAACAGTGAAAATTAGAAAAATAAGTTAGACATTAACACTAATTGTTGTATCTTTTCTTCTGGCATTCAGCTTTTTTTTATATAAAAGTTCATTACACAGTTTAGCTGTGGTTAGACAAATTAACTGGCAGAAATGTAATTAACAAAAGAACACTTCAAATGTGCATTACTGTTTCATTTTAGGTTGGTAGGTTTTCCTGGACTAAGATTTTAATGAATTTTTTCATTAGGCTTTATACAGAAGAAACATGTTTGTACTCTCTAACAAAATGTTTCTATACCATGTAATATTTCTAATATGAATCAAAACCGGCCAAATATATAGGGCCATACCTAGAGTATTTAGCACATTTTAAAATGTAAAAACACCCACAAAAAAAGAATGTTGGCAAGATTATTTATTGTCCAAATATGTAAACCGTATGTCAACTAGAAAAAACTTGAAATCTGAAAAAAAAAAAATTAAATACGTTTAAATAAATAATATTTACTGAACAGAATGTTACAGCATGTTCCTATCATTATATGCTGAGCCAGATATTGAGAGTGGTATAGCATAGTGCCTATCACTATCCACTGAGCCAGGCATTGACGGTGGTACAGCATAACTGCTATCATTATATACTAAGCCAGAAACTGAGAGTAGTACAATAAACCTCCCTTTACTATATACTGAGACAGACATTGAAGTGGTACAGCTTAACTCATATCACTATACAGTAAGCCAGACATTGATGGTAGTGCAGCATAACCCCCATCACTCTACCATGTAAGTTTCTTGCTTTGTAAATAGTGATGGGAGTTTTGCTGTACCACCATCAATGGCTGGTTCGGTGTATAGTGATGGGAACTTTCTTGTACCACCATCAATGTCTGGATCAGTATATAGTGATGGGAGATATTTTGTACCACATGTCTGACTCATTCTCAAACACTTACTAATGGTCTCTCTCTCTCTCTCTCTTCCTGATTTGGCTCTTCCACTGCTCGTGTTGACCCAGCTTGTTCTGACTCTTCTCCTGGATTCCAATTTGGTTTTGATACTGTCCTTCTGGTTCTGACCCGGCCTGCCTTACTACGTCTGCTCTGCCTGAGGGCTCCCTGCCGTGTGTCGAGGGCTCCCGGCCGTGTGTCCGGTTCCCTGTCTGAGGACCTTCCAGCCATGTGTCCGGTTCCCTGTCCAAGGACCTTCCAGCCATGTGTCTGGTTCCTTGTCTGAGGACCTTCCAGCCGTGCGTCCTATCCGAGCCACTTGTCCCCTGTCCGAGGTGTGGTGTTAAACCAAATATATCACAAAGGTTAACAGATAATTAATAAGAGACAAAAACACAGTAACATACAATAGAGTGCAACACTTTCCAAGACTAACCTGCAACCAAAAGGCCCAACATAACCCAGCACACCACAGATTTCCCCATCCATGCAGGATGGTGGGCAGAGAGAGACTGAACTAAGATTTTGCATTCAACAGGTATATTGAATTGCTTGTGAGATCGCTGGAGATCGTTAACATATCAAATGTGATACAAGAAGAGTTCAACTGGCAAAAACATTGACAACAATACTTATGTCACCACACAAGGCACCTGTCCCCTATCCGAGGCGCCTGTCCCCTATCCAAGTCCGAGGTGCCTGTCCCCTGTCGCGTTAACATTCCAGCCACAGCACCCTGTCAAGAGATTTATAGCCTCTACTTACCTGTCTTGCCAGTTTCTTCAATACAGACCATATGGCAGGGGTGTCCAACCTGCGGCCCTCCAGCTGCTGCAGGACTACATCTCCCATAATGCTCTTTAAGCTAAGGGGCTGGCTGAGGAGTATGGGAGATGTAGTCCTGCAGCAGCTGGAGGGCCGCAGGTTGGACACCCCTGCCATATGATATTACTATTCAGCCTGTGGCATGTTTTATTTTGCCTGTCTGTACCTTCCTTCTGATCATAATGCATCATGGGGTACAAATTGAGCCTCTGGTATCATCTGCAACTGGGCTCCTACCTGATCTGCTTACCGGAGCCCTGACACGCTCTCTCTTTCCTCCGTCACTTTCTATTTTCCAGCCGCAGCTCCTTTTTCTCCTCTTTTCCGTTCTTCCTCTAGGCTCTTATTATTCTGTTTCCTTCATCAGTGCAAAGGCTTTCAGGTGCAGTGGGCATAGCTTCAGTGCTGAGCTAAGGGAAATTACATCAAATCCCAAAGTACAGCATCAGCTGCCGGTACACATCGCAAGGGAGCAGGATCGAAATGCTATATTAACAGACCTCCCGCCCCCTTGATTGATTTTAAGCCGGTTAGAGGGAGATCCTTGATCTCCCCAACCGAGCCTGCTCCTCAAGCAGTGGACGGTATACTCCTTCTCTGGAAGAGTGCACACCTGATGTTGCCCTGGTGGGACTTCCTTATGAGTAGACTGCCCCCAGGTAAGATACTGCAAATATATAATGGTAGAACGTACCACCAAATCCCATTTTGGAGGATTTTATTAAAATATCCAAAGTGGTACTTGTATTTGATAATATTAGGTACTACCATATAACTTTGCAAAACCATTCTTCTTGTGGTAATCTACATTATTAAATTGATGCACTGCTTTTGGGAATCTACCTATCCTCTCACTTGCCTTACTTTCCTGTCACAGTTGGCAGCTGAATATCCAGAAGTTTATTACAGGTTGGTCTGTTTCTTTTCTAAGCTCCATAGCAGTACTTCCATAAAGTTTGGTTAAAAAAAAAATAATTTCGAGGACAGTGTAAATGTTAGTGTGTGTCTCTGAGTATCAGAGTGTGTATTTGTTTGAATGACTGGTTGTGTTAGTGTGAGTGTCTTGGTACATTGAAGGAAACAATTATTTGATCCCCTGCTGATTAAGAATAACGCATTTCAAATAAGTTTTAAATTGATTTGCATTTTACTCAGTGAAACAAGTATTTGACCCCTTTGCAAAACATGACTTAGTACTTGCTGGCAAAACCCTTGTTGGCAATCACAGAGGTCAGATATTTCTTGTAGTTGGCCATCAGGTTTGCACACATCTCAGGAGGGATTTTGTCCTACTCCTCTTTGCAGATCCTCTCCAAGTCATTAAGGTTTCGAGGATAACGTTTGGCAACTCGAGCCTTCAGCTCCCTCCACAGATTTTCTATGGGATTAAGGTTTGGACACTGGCTAGGCCACTCCAGGACTTTAATGTGCTTCTTCTTGGCCGCATTCATCGTCCCTTTGATGCGGTGAAGTTGTCCTGTCCCCTTAGCAGAAAAACTAGCATAATGTTTCCACCTCCATGACGGTGGGGATGGTGTTCTTGGGGTCATAGGCATCTTGGGGTCATAGGCATCTTGGGGTCATAGGCAGCATTCCTCCTCCAAACACGACGAGTTGAGTTGATGCCAAATAGCTTGATTTTGGTCTGACCGCAACACTTTCACCCAGTTCTCCTCTGAATCATTCAGATGTTCATTGGCAAACTTCAGATCGGTCTGCACATGTGCTTTCTTGAGCAGGGGGGCCTTTCGGGCGCTGCAGGATTTCAGTCCTTCACGGCATAGTGTGTTACCAATTGTTTTCTTGGTGACTATGGTCCCAACTGCCTTGAGATCATTGACAAGATCCCCCCATGTAGTTATGAAGTGAGATCTTGCATGGAGCCCCAGACCGAGGGAGATTGACAGTTATTTTGTGTTTCTTCCATTTGCAAATAATCACACAAACTGTTGTCACCTTTTCACCAAGCTGCTTGGCAGTGGTCTTGTAGCCCATTCCAGCCTTGTGTAGGTCTACAATCTTGTCCCTTACATCCTTGGACAGCTCTTTGGACTTGGCCATGGTGGAGAGTCTGATTGATTGCTTCTGTGGAGAGGTGTTTTGTATACATGTCTACGGGGCAGAATGGCATGTTTGGGGGGCAGAGTGGCATATCTATACAGATAAGGTCCATTATGAATTAAGTGGGGGTCCATAAAATGGCTATTGGTTTTTCAGATTTCTGTTTGTATATAACCTATGCTGACTAACTGCATAATAGATACCAAAAATATTCAAATACATGTATTCCTGTTCATTAGATAAAATGCTGTTTTACGATTCCACTAATGCGTATTTTTTCTTTAAAAATAAATGTTTCTTTAACCCCTTAAGTACAATAGGAGTTATTACTCGTAGTATATTGTGAGACAATGGCTATTTTAACATTTTTCGGTGTTCCTGTTTAGCTGTGATTTTCTTCTTTCTCATTTCGTGCTCCCACACATATTATATATTGTTTTTTTCAGGATAAACAGGGCTTTCTTTAGATACCATTAATTTTATCATATCATCTAATTTACTATAAAAAAATGATAAAATATGGGGATTTTTTGTTAAAAAATTACTTTTTCTCACTTTTTAAACAAAAAACTTTTACTCATCTGCAAAAACGAATGAAAAAACCTGCTAAATAGATTCTACTATTTGTCCTGAGTTTAGAAATACCCAATGTTTTTATGTTTTTTTGCTTTTTTCTGCACGTTATGGGGCAATAAGTACAGGTAGCGTTTTGCTATTTCAAAACCTTTTTTTCCAAATCTGGTAATTCTTCCCCCCATGTGCCATTTCGGGTATCTTTGAAGCCGGCCAATGCAATTTACCCCATCAAGTCATATATTTTTAAAAACTAGACACCCCAGGGTATTTCACATGCTGGTAATTTAACCCTTTCCATGCACTAATTTTACCACCAGCCTTTGTGAAACTTTATGGTAGTAAATTTTTTTGTATTTTTTTCAATACCCGGATCCACGGTCAGCCTCACTTGGGAGGCTTCCGTGGATGCTGCATTGTGGATGTACGGGCATTGTCGTTAACCCGTTGCACGGCAACCCCGTACATGTACGTGGATTGTCGTTAAGGGGTTAAAATACCACCAAACTTTAAGGGTGCGACCTATAATCGGGTGCGGCCTATAATCGAGCCATTACGGTATAAGGGCATAAAATTGATGCTGAGTCTGGTCAGTTGAGTTAACCCTTGACTTACCACTCAACTTAGAAATAGATATACATATATTTAATAGAGTATATGCTGGCAAAGCATTACTTTTTCCCTGAACATTGTGTGTATTATCATTTGTATGATGCAATGATTATGTCAAGTTAATACAAAATGTATTTTGTGGTGTTAGCCGTAAAATTATTTTAATAGCCATTATAAGAAACATGAGTATCTCAGGAGCAAGATGAATCAAATGTGTCCTATTTTCTGATGTGACTGCGGGGAATAAACAACAAGCTAAGTATATTATGCTAATGCAGAGAAACTAATCTTGGTATAGGTTTTCGAACTATCTGTGTTTAGTGGACTGTCAAACCAAATGATAAATACACAGTATATGAACAGTAACATTACTCTGACTAGAAATAGTTTATTTTAGATATAATAAATCTAATTGATTAGTTGAGGTAAAAAAAAGAATACAGTAATTTACAGTAATTTATCCACTAACAGGCAAAAAGAAAATAGGAACTATGTTTCATTTCAATTAAGAGATCAGATTTAGGATTGATTCAGAGCTGCCCAAGAGGAATGCTTATATAAAAAAAATTATATTCAATGAACAGGTGCACTAAGAAAACTACAATACTCAGCAAGTACTTGGCTTCATAGGTGTTGTAGTCCAGTTAATCGTTGGCACCTGAATGGAAATACCCGATGTAACAAATGTGGGTCTATTCATTAAGAAGCTGAATGGTCAGTCGAGAGTTAGCTCAACTGAACAAACTTGGCTTCAGTCCCTTGCACTTACATGCTAACACTGGTAAAATAATTTGAGGATTCACTAATATACAAGTTGTCTCAAAACCCACCACAAGTACACTGGAGTAGAGTCCAGTTGCATGGAAAGTATATCTTGGTAAAACCACAATTTAGTGGCCAGAAATTAATCAAGCAGTGTGAGTAGGCACAGAGCCAGGCTCAGAAGCACAGCACAGGATGATAAATCAGAAACATAATCAGATGGCCCACACTCAGGGGCAGTCACCACAGATGTGAAAAATAATCATCGTCTTAAATTTGAGGTCGTCTTCTAATCACACCTCAAATAGAGGTCTGACTACAAGACTAAGATCGAGATCCCCCGCAGTGCTGCAGGGGACCTGGATCCTCCTCTCCGGCAGCCGTTGGGCATCTGCAACCTCCACTTCTGCCAGGGCTTCTATGACATCACATGACCTTCCGGTGCTCATTCATAGAAGCTCAGGGAGAAGTGCCGGCAGCAGCAGCTCAGGTCCTCCACCGGCTGCCCTACTAGACAACAAGGAATCTGGAGCACGGGGAGAAGTCTAAAGAAGCACTGGTAAGTCAGGGGACGGTACGAGTGGCATATAAAGTAGCTTTAAAGGGCTTTCTGGAGTAGCATATAGGGGTCAAAAGGAATATCAGGGAGGCAGAGTGTCATATAGGGGGTTCAAGGAATATCAGGGAGGCAGAGTGGCATATAGGGGGTTAAAAGGAATATAAGGGAGGCAGAGTGGCATATAGGGGGTTAAAATTAATATCTAGGAGGCAGCGTGCCATATAGGGGGGTATAAGGCCTTTCTGGGGACAGATGTGCATAACTGGGGGCAGATTGGCAAATAAAAGGAAATAAAACCAGAAAGAAAACTTTTTCTCAATCATAGTTTTTATTAAATATGAAAAAATAGTTTACATGTGAATTAATATTTACTAGTAAAACCATCTGGTAAACCTCGAAACTCCAAACAGTTGCCTGAAACAGGAACAGGTCTGAAGGTTGTGTCGAGTTTGGGTCTGAGTGTGTGTTGAGTTTGATTCTCCTTTAGTATAATTTACTTGTTTCAGTCTACCCAAGAGTTAGAAAATACATGGCAGAGTCCTCGACACAGGCCCTACTCGCGGTCTGAGATCCAGTTCTTGCCCTCCTTTCTTTTTTTTTTCTTTTGGGTCCTTGGCCCTTCCCTGTCCTTATATCGTTCCCTGTCCCTTTTCCTTCCTGACTTTAGGGTGCGACACTCACTCCCCCCTCTTGTCGCCGGGTACAGTTTGCCAATGGCTGCTTTCCACCAGTTCGATGTGATTTGGTTTACATTTTTATTTAATTAGTACTGTTTCCATATTTTTTGCTTTCTGTTAATCATTGGTGGATATCGGATTTGACCTGTTTGATTATGCTGTTACCATATTCAACTTATCTGTACTATGCTGCGCCAGGAATTTGGTGAGTATTTTCCCACCTTCCCTTTCTATCCACTTTTCTTCCAGTCCTTTCCTTCCCTCCTCCATTTTCACCCCCCTGTTTCCCCTTTTCATGTGTACCTATATTTTGTTGAAAAAATAAACTTTGATTTACAGAAAATAGATACATTATATCATGTTTCCATAGAAAGTTAAACTATTTAACCCCTTAATGACAAAATGCATTGTTTTCAATGGGTTTAGGGACCACCCATTGTCCTTAAGGGGTTAAAATTTATGATTTTCAAAGTGGAAGAAGACGTTTTAGAAAACAATAGACAAAGGAATGAAAATGCTTTGAAGAAATGTATGAAAGCATGTCTATAAACTTCTAGGTTGCCCATATAAAGGCAAAAAGCACTTTTACTGTGTTGTAAGATATACTATATATTTAAAAAGAACAAAATCTTCTCTTTTTTTAGTGAATGATTATTCAAAAAAAGCAGTTGCCTACAACTAATTTGTCTTGGAAGCTTACACTCTAAGTCTACTCAACTAATTAAACTATTACCTCAATGGTACTTGTTAACACTGATGTACAATGAATAATACAGGGAATAACAAATGTAAGCAGGAAGAGAAAGTGAGGAGAGCCATAGCTCATGCAAGCTAATCTTCATGAATTAACATTTCAAAGGGCTGGACATGTAAAAACACTAAATTGAAGATTATTGTCTTATCATAAGCAATGTAAATGAAACACAGCATTATTTAGCAGCAGGCTTAATGTTGCGTAATTTAAGATTGACATTTCCGTAGTATTTAGATGAATGCTCATTATAATTCTGTGTTATCTTTTATGTGTTGAAAGTGGAAAATGGTTTGATGAAACAGCAGGTAGGAGTATAGGAGATATCTTTATTTGATAACTAGGTTTTAACAGGGAACAAGTTCTAAAGACAATTCAGGTTAAATTCATCATATTATAATTTTGTCATATTATACAATAAACATCAAGAGAGATTTTATAGATACAGATAGGGAAAGAACTGTGTAAGATATTAATGTCATATCAGGAGAAAACAAGGTCAATATTGAGCAATTAGTGTTGCTTTGTTTCCAACTTGATGTTATATTCTTTGTAAGAATATGCCGCATATCAGTAAATTACATAGATATGGTGTCATTTCTGAGAAATGTCTATCAAGAATACTCATATATTAAAGGTCAAACAACATTTTAAGACTTTTATGTGGACTTTGGGGTCTATTCAATAAAGAAAAAAATGTAGGAGAATTGAATATTTTGATTCCCTGATATCACTATGCATTATGAGGGCAAACCCTGTTGAGCTTTTTTTGCAACAAGGTCCACATATAGGCAAATCTGTTTACTGATCTAGCTAGGCACTATACCTACTTGCAGGAAGAGCTCATTGGAGTTTTTCTTCAAGTATAGGGATATCGGGGAGTTGAAATCTCCAGCTGTGCTGCAAACGAGTAAACAAACCACCAAATGTGCAACATTGAATCTAGATTTGCATATTGTTTTTTGATACTCCTATCCTTCCATACCGATTACAAGCTATGCTATTGGTAAACAACCCTGCTCAATTCTTAAAGAAAGCTGTGAATGCTTTATACCTAATACATGGTCTTCATTGTGTTGTTTTGATTCTTCTTTATTAAATAAAATATATTTTGGGTTTTTTTCTTCTTATAAAATATGGTTAGAACTTTGAAGACGTAAATCAATTGAATGAGCATAATTGCTAGTATTTATTCTTTCCATGTCTGTTTTTTGAGCAGAACAGAAGATCAAGCAACAAAATCTAGACTGACTGTCAATAGTAGCTGTGTAACTAGGAAAATATGAAGAATAAGAGAAGACATGATAATGAAAAAAATACTGATTTTTCTGCTTGTTACATTAGACTTTATTCCAGTATTCTGAGTACCAGGAGAACGTTACCTGGTTACCTACCTGACTGCACTGTGCCAAATGTGAAGTTTGGTGGAGGAGGGATAATGGTATGGGGCTGCTTTGCGGGGCTTGGGCTAAGCCCCTTACTTTCACTGAAGAGAAATCTTAATGATTCAGCATACCAAGGCATTTTGGACAATGCTATGCTTCCAACTTTGGGGGAACAGTTTGGGGAAATCCCTTTTCTATTCTAGCATGACTGTGCCCCAGTACACAAAGCAAGGTCCATTAAGACATAGTTGGATGAGTTTGGTGTGGAAGAACTTGACTGGCTCTCACAGAGCCCTCACCTCAACTCTATCTAACACTTTTGTGTAATTTGGGTGCTGGCCAGGTTCTATGTGGGCAGTGTGGATGCCAGGGCTGGCTTTGGGGTGTGAAACCTGTTATCTATCCCTTTAATTTAGGGGGGTTTATCTATACCTTTAATGCTGAGTTTTTATGTGAATTTCAATTCATCTATACCTCCAAAGCTGGTTTTTTGTGTTATTCTGTTACTGCATATCTGTTGTGCTAAGTTTCCATACATTATTTATATATACCTGCAAAACAGGGTTTGTAAGTCTTATTCAGTTGATCAGTACCTGCAATGCTGTTTCCATGTGTTGTTTATTTGATCTATACCCTCAGTGCTGAGTTTATATGTGATTTCCAGTTGATCTATACCTGCAATGCTGGGTTTGTGTGCTCTGTTGATCTATACATGCAATGCTATGCTTCCATACATTATTTATGTATACCTGCAAATATAGGGTTTGTATAGTATGTCTTATTCAGTTGATCTATATATGCAACTGCTGTTTTATCTGTTGTTTATTTGATCTATTCCTGAACTAGAGGGAGTAAGTTAAAGAGAGGTATGGTTTAGTGAATGGGGGGAGAAAGGGACTCTGGGGGAGAGGACCTCTCAAGGAGGGAAGGCACTGACTCTCACAGTCTTCTCCTAATCTGGAGTCAGTATGGCAAATATTTTTTTCTGGTGTGTGGGAGCCGAGTAATTGCATGCTAGGAAGTGAATGGAGGGGACCCAAGGAAATGCTTGCATAGGGTCCATTTCTTTCAATATAAAATGTATTGGCAGCAGGATCTAATATTTATTATATATATATATATATACATATATATATATATATATATATATATATATATATATATATATATATATATCATAAATGCTCTGGAAAATAACCATTGTTGTATATTTTAGGTCGTCTTCTAATCAGACCTCAAATAAGAATCTTCACGGGGAGAAGTCTAGGGAACCACTGGTAAGTTGGGGGAGGGTAAGAGTGGCATATGGGGGGTATAAGGGCTTTCTGGAGGCAGAGTGGCATAAAGGGGGTTAAAAAGAATATCAGGGGGCAGAGTGGCATATAGGGGGTTGAAATGAATATCAGGGAGGCAGAGTGGCATATTGGGGGTTAAAGGAATATCAGGGCGGCAGAGTGGCAAATAGGGGTTGTAAGGCATATCTGGGGGGCAGAGTGGCATATAGGGGTATAAGGCATATATGGGGGCAGAGTGGTATATAAGGGGTATAAGGCATATCTGGGGGCAGAATGGCATATAAGAGGGTATAAGGCATATCTGGGGGGCAGATGTGCATAACTGGGGGCAGGTTGGCAAATAAATGGAAATAAAAACAAAAAATGCATTTTTTTCAATCATAGTTTTTATTAAATATGAAAAACTAGTTTACATGTGAATTAATATTTACTATTAAAACTTTTTTTCTTATAGGGTAGTCTTCTATTCAGGCTTTTTCTTTTTTCCTAAATTAATATTCATATTAATATAAACGAGCAAATCGAGCAGCAGGGTCTAATATTTATATATATTGGCAGCAGGGGGTAATGTTAAAGAATGAAAACTAACTGCCAGTTCAAAGAGATAAGCGCATATACATATATATACACACACACATTATATATATATATATATATATATATATATATATATACATCTGTGTGTGCGCTGCAGAGTGTGTCCCTGAATGGCAGAACTAAAATGCGGTCATCCTACCTGTACTAGAAATCTCTCATTCCATTGCCTAAAAATAGCCTGATATTTTTTCAGAAAATATCTACAAAAATATCTACAAAAATATCTACAAAAATAGGTCTTATTTATATGTATAACTTAAATTAATACTTGAATTTCTGCATTTCTTTGCGTTTATAAAGCAAAGCAAATTGGTACTTTTAATGGTAACTTTCTATTTTAAAAGGTAAAGTGAATATAAAAATGACTGCACTACAATAGTTAATGCTAAAACTGTGTGTGTGTGCATGTTTGTTTGGTTTTATACAATTTAGATTTTACCATATTCAAGGTCAGTTTTAGGCTTCACATTATCTATTGCCTGTGGTTCAGTTGTTATTTTCAAAACATTTCATAGCTCATTTTTTAACTACAGAATAAAAATCAATTGCTTTTGATGACTAAATAATAAAATCACACAGACAATATTTCTTGATACTGGGAAACATAACTAGATACTTGAGATCAGGGCAGAGAATGAGAATTTCAGAAGATTTAATGGTGTCCTACAGGGTTATTTAAATTGTATTTAAATTGAGATTAAAGTACATTCCACAAATACATTTACACTTTTTTTAATACTTTACTGAGAGCTAAGTTGTGTTCCTTAAGGAAGAGAACAAAAAGTCAAAGTTGAGAAATGTCTATTCACAAATGCAAATATTATACAGCGCATTGCAGAGTTTCTTTGAAGAGTTTGCTTTTAGAATATTAACTTTTGTAATGTCTAGGTGATCTGCAAATGTCTAGATGATATATTCCTTTAAACATGTCCATTATTACTAGTTTACAAGATTCTTACAATAATGTACAATGTGAGCCAATAGGAATAGGTGGTACTACCATATGAGTTAATTCATGAGCTATGCAGGACCTCACTGATCAAACTACAGTATTTCTCCATGTATAAGACACACCTTTTTTTAAAAAAAATTTGGGTCTTAAAACTAGGTGCGTCTTATACAGTGGTTGTAGATTGCAGTTACTACTTCCCAGTCCCTCCCCCTGCAGTCACACTGACAATTGGCCCCACCCCTTTCCAATTAACAGTCCCTCCCTGCAGTTACACTGATGATTGGCCCCGCCCCTTTCCGATTAACATCCACATGGCTAAGCAATTCATCTAATAGTAAGTAAAAAAAATTATAAATATAAATAATTATATATTAAAATAATATATTAAATATAACAATCTGAAATATACAGTGTTCCTTAGTTTGTGAATGATTAAATAATGCTGATTATTTTGATCTAAGGTCAATAATAATCTTAAACCATTACATATATTGCTTACCGTACTGTTAGGAGCCTATCTACTGTACTTTTAGGTGCCAATCTGAGCCAATTCTTAGCCTTCAGTCGGGGAGGTTCCATTTGATGTTCTGTTCTCCCCAGAAATTATACTATGGCCCATTCCAGTGAGTTAAATAACTGGTACCCTGTTGCCATTGAAATGCAGAAGTAGAATCAAGAATACCCATGAGTAGAATTAGAGTGAAAGTTTTTAAGATAACTTATGTTTTTTTTCTTCCTTCATCCCCAGTGGGTTATAAGGTGACTACCATAATACTATTAAATAAACAAACAAAACTACCTGGACTATAATAATAAAAATGCCTAATCTACCTATATGCACCTTAAAGTAATGTGAAATTGCATTAGTGATACGGTCGCTTACACCACAAGTCAGGGGAGTGGAGCCGCCAGGTACCTGATAGATGGGAGTAAGTGTTTGTCTACTTACAAACATGATGCCTGGGTTAGCCATTAAATGCAGAGGTTTTTACAGTTCATTTCCTCCAAATGCGTTTCCTATAGTATTACATCATAAACACACTGGCAGTAGATATACTTGTCACCACTATTTACAAATGTTTATAAGCTAGTGACAGTATTATTACAACCCAAACATACTTTTTTATGTTTGCAGTTACCTACAGGCACAATGACTTCAGTAATAAATGTCATTATTAAATACAGTGGGGTGTATGCCGCATGTAATAGCTTCACTCATGAAGACTATTGTTGGAAGAGATTCAATGTATAATGCTAAACTGTCATTCTGTAACACAACTCACAGCAGCGTCTCTTGGTTTTAATAAACATGCATTAACAGTGTGTGAACTAGAACTGTGTCTCTCCGGCAATTGCTGGGGCTATAACTCCCATCGAAATGTCCAAGCCTCCTATATGAAACATTCTTTGGTTTCATGTACAAAGTGATTGCAAATTTTTTATCACATTGTACCAGAATTGTTCTTGGTCATTTTACCAGGGTAGTTCCACATTGCCGGTTTGATTTTTTTTATTTTTTGCTGAGACCTTATGACTGGTTCATCTTCAATAAAGAACTATTAACACTGTTAATACTAAAGAAAAAGTCGTATGTAGTGGAGGAATGTTGTTATAATATGCAAAACTGTAAAAATGTGAAACATCTTCAATTGAAGCACTTTGCCAGTTAGTTACATACATGACATCCTAATCCGTGTCTTATATGTGGAGATGTAAACAGAGTTGATCAGCTGACAACAATTTTATGGGTAGTATAGATCAGTTATGTAGTTACCTTAGGGGTCACCCTAGGGCAGCACCCCCAGGCGCCTCTTCATTCATGCTTGGCATCCAAGGTATAATAAAAATAATAAATAATCAATAATAATAAACAAAAATAATAATAATATTTTATAATAATAAATAAAAATAATTATGCCATATCTGGGTGCGCTGTGTCTTAAAGGTGCGCAGTGCATTTTAAAGAAGCCTATGGTGGTTGCGTTGAGCCGATTTTTTTTAATTACTGGCTTATAGTAAAATGCTTAATTAAACTGATTATTGACGGCCACATTAAAGATTGAGTTTGATCGTTGTAATAACATCAAGTAGTAAATCGTATAGTATAATTTTTCACATTTAAGCTGGAAAATATCCAAAAGGACAGAGCTACAACACCTAGAGTTACAATGCTCTTTAACGCATACCACTTAACAATTGTGTCAGATCAAACGCCAAATAAATGAACATATGCTGACATTTCTTAGACATATTATGCTAAGGACAATTAAGTTGACTCATTTTAAACAAATAAACATAGACAAAAGTTGACAGCGTGAAAGGGTTCTCATATCGTTAATAAATCAGGCAAGAGGCTAATTACTCATTACACATATTCTCAATGAGTTCTCTGATTACTAAGCTATACCTCTCACATTTGTATGCATACAATGACAACACACTTTTTCAGAACATTTTTATTTTTCAGCTATATATTTAACTCTAGTCTCTTGTTTTTTGTAGGTTATTAATCTAAAATTAAATGCAATAGAAACTGAAAGTCATCATTATGAAGAATGGTGCACAGCTTTAATGTGATTTTGTACTGAACCTGTACCTTTTGTTAATGTTTGGAACTGAAGGGGACTTGCCATAGTCCAGGATGCCATTTTTCTTTTCTCATGACCTGAGTTCATGGTGATGTGCATGCCTCACTACCTCTATCGTACACCTTGTGACACACTTAAACTTCTAAACCCATTTTTTATTGTATTAATCACATCCAACTAAAGGGGCGCATTCTACTACTTACTAAATGTCCAAAGTACATCCAACTTGTACACTTGAGTTGCTAATTAACAATTGTGCCTCTCAAAACTAACAAAGGAATACAGAAAGTCAGATTTTTACAGAGGTTCATTAGCAACTTTTCAACTTAACATTCAAAACTTTGACTTTAGCAAATACTTACACTTTGCACATTTTTTTTTAGAAAAATGACTCTATTAATTAATTGCAAAGGTCTAGCCCAATTCCTAGTAGAATTTTTAAAGAAATACGCAATTTCAGCTTTGCTGCTTAACCTTGTTAATTCATGTAGTTTGCCCATTTTCCTGATGTAAGATTCAGGTCTTAATCAGTCCTTGATCGTGTCTTAGATTTAGGACAGCTTTATGACTATCCCATGCATGTTAAATGTCCCTTACCGTATTAGCTTCTACTAGTTCTGATGGTAGGCTGTTTAATTTATCAACCAGCCTCTTAGTAAAATAAAGCTTCCCTAAATTACTTCTGACCCTCTAGTTTTAGACTATGACCTCCTGTTCTAACATTTCTCCTCCAAGCTGTTTGGGGCAATGGTGGTACAGGCAGAGTAAATTGGCAGAACCACCTGCCTCTTCCTTCTAGTAATGCCTTTAGCTTATTTCAGTGCCTGCTTACCTTTAAGTCCTCAGAAAAAATACTCCCAAGTCTCTCTCCTCTATTGTCACTGACAGAACAGTAACCCAATCACTATATTCTGCTGTGGGACTTTCACATCCCAAATGCAGTATTTTATATTTATCTGCCACACTCGCAACCATTCTTCTAATTTACTTAAATCACTTACCGTTCGGCTTCTTCCACCAGGAATTGTCTACCCAGATGCAGACCTTTGTATCATCTATCACCATTGTGCTTGTACAACAGTATCCTGACACATATATAGTAGTTGTGCTCCAAATTTTTTTTTTATGGGAACAACTTTTCACTCCGGTGTCTACTGTATTGGATATTCAGTTAACAGCCTCACCAAAAACAACTTTAAAACTGGCAACAAATAAGCTACAGGTCAATGCTGGAAATCACAATCCACACATTTCTGCATGATAGACCATATGAAGATATGTCTCATACATGTGGACACAGTATTCAGCAGCATTTTCAGCAGCCCCTAAGATCCCCTTCTACCTCTAATGCTTAAGAAGTCATTATGCTAAGTAGGATAAGCTCATTCATCACTTTGTATTTAACATCCTTTCATTCATGTTTATTTTCTATTGTGTTGTGTGCCATGGATCATGTTGGCTCCACTTGAGCCTCACCATACTATATATACTCTAAACTATATGAGTAATATCAAGGAACATGTACAGATACCATACTTAACAACTGCGGTATGGATGAAACTAATGAGTCTTATGTAGCCAAGTGACAGTCTGCTGTTATGTGTGTTCCTTTGTATCTGTATGAACAATGAACGCATGCAAACAAAGGTGTGCCCGAGTTTAAAAAAAAAAATAAAAAACACCATATATCTGATTAAACCAAATTATTCTTTCATTTCATTGCTATATTTTATTTTTATGGTAAATTTTAAATATACAAGATGTTTTTTTCCATGAACATTTATTTTTCTTAATTGAAAATTCTTTTCAAGAGCTCTTAGTTTTCTTGTAATATTAAATATTTATGGTATTTTAGATTTTGGAATCCGTGTGCACTATAATTAGCCACCTATGCTCCATGGAGCAATTATGATCTGTACTTGTTCCTATTTTCTAAAAAAAAGGTAGTATCATCCAAATCAAATCAAATCATCCTTAGAATAAAGATAACACTTTTGCATTAATAGACTCACTAAAGAGTCTCTTGAGAATTACCTTGTCTGATAAATGTTTCATCCTTTTGATGATTAGCTTATTATCAAAAAAATGTGAGTCCAGATATTTTTTAAATAAGACAATAGTCAAGAACATTTATACCATTATTTTCTGCCTATATGCTAATAATATTTTAACTTTTTTATGATAATTTAAACACTGCAAGAACAGTTTTTTTTAGTAAATACAATTTCACCTTAAATGATAATTACCTTAAGAATCTGTTGTGATTATTGTCTAAGGAAAATGTATTCAATCAAACCATGTTATGATCCTTCCAAACCCTGTATGCATCTTTGAACTTAAAGAGGATTTTCAGACAGGAGCCTAAGAAAAGTTTATATTAGTTACCAGATCACATTATTATTGGCTATAATTGTACATGAAATGTTCTGGGGTTTAAATTCATACACTTGCCTACATATCCTTAGGTTGGGATTAATTGAGTTTACTGATTTTATTTTTATTCATTAATATTTTAAGCATTGGGTTCCTTAAATGATTAAAACTGATAAAGCTAAAGCTTCCTTTTTCCAAAGTTATTAGTCATAACATAAAGTGTGATCTATGATTATAACTTTCACAAATATAGAAAATAATCTATTTGAGGGCGTAAGGGAGGATCTTATGTTCAGGTCAATAAGGTATATTATTTTCTTTTTTGAAATGCCAGCTTTATCACATATTTGTTTTATTGCAGTAACGATTTACTCAACCTTCCTTCATCACAGCTTGCATTCATTTATTTACTTAACTTACTCTAAATCAGATAAGGAATAGAGTAGCATAACACATTATTTATCTCCTCGTATGATTCAGCACACTTGCTATTGAGATAATATGTATTTTTAAGATTCTGATTTTATACTTATTATACAATGGATGGACTCTCTAATAGTGATGTGAGCCATTTTAAGTAAGTCCTCACTCTTCACAGAATCACATACAAAATGGAGGTTTCTCTGACTGGAGCTAAGGCCCAATACGTCATACCTAAGTACTAGGGTGATCACATGTCCAGAGAATGAATAAGTTAATGTGTGGATGAATTGTGTGAATGAGTGAGAAAATGAATGAATTAATGTGTTGAAAAATTGTATGAATGAGTGAGAGAATTAATGATTGTTTGAATCAATTATGTGAATGAAAGTGTGAATTAGTGAGTGACTGTAAAAGTGTTTGTGTGTATCATAGATGTATAATTGATTTGTGGAAAAGCAAAAATGGCACAGGTAGGGTGTTTATGGGACAAAGATGGCACAGGCGGGCTGGTCAGGTTCTATGTGGGCAGTGTGGATGCCAGGGCTGGCTTTGGGGTGTAATTTAGGGGTTTTGATCTGTACCTTTAGTGAGTTTGTATGTCAATTCCAATTGATCTATACCTACAAAGTGTGTTAATGTGTTGATCTATACCTGCTATACTATGTTTCCATACATTATCTATGTATACCTGCAAATATAGGGTTTGTATATCTTATTCAGTTGATCTATACATGCAAGTGCTGTTTTATGTGTGGTTTATTTGATTTATACCTGAACTATAGGGCGTAAGTAAAAGAGAGGTGTGATTTAGTGAATGAGGGGACAAAGGGACTCTAGGGATGATTACAGTGGAGAGGATCTCACAAAGTAAGGGTCTAATTTTTATATCTATTGTCAAAAGAGGCTAATATTAAAAAACGAAAACTAACTGTCAGTTTAGCTGTTATTGTGAAATCACATTTCAATTACGGTTTTTAAAGAGATAAGTACATATTATGTAGTTAAAAAATGCATGTCTAGCGCATATATATATATATATATATAATATATACACATACCTGTATGTAATCTCATGCGCTTCATAGTGTGTCCCTGAATGGCAGAAATAAAATGTGGTCACCCTACTAGGTACATCTGCATCATAGTGCCACAATAACCATTACAGTTATCAGTATATGATTGTTCTGTCTCTTATTTCAACCATAATTGCTAAACCGATTCAATTCTCAGCACTGTCGTCTCACGGGGAAGCATAGTTGTGCATTCTACTGGTACAGAGCTCGGTCACTAGCCATGTAGAGAAATGGCACTTTAGCACTAATAAGGGCTTAAGGGACTTAGATATGTTGCGTAAAAGAAATGATCCCCCACTGGATTGTCCAATATTACTTCCCCTCTGCAATATTAGGGAAAGGGAAACAATTTATATAAGTATTTGAGGCAGCAATCTACATTAATAACTCACTGCCCTAAATTCTTAATCTTTTTTGTGAAAATAAGTAATATTAGTATAGTATGCCTTCTTAGTAAAGGGAAGAAGAAGTTGAATTTTGTACTCAACAATATAACAATAAAAAATGTCAAAATAGTATATATTAATAATATAATAATATTCCTATAATATATATTATAATATATAAATATGTATTTCTACTTACTTAAATAATAACATATATAATATAATAACAGAATTAGGAGTATAAGTAGAAATGATCATAGCTGCTATCTCAAGTAAATGTATGCATAAATACTGTATTAGAAAACCTTTATGTGGATCCAATTGATACACATTGTAAAGACTGTTGCTATGCCAAATTCATTGAATTAGCAAAATAATATATTTTCCAGAAATAATTGTTCAAAACATGTAGTGATATTTTCATACATGAAAAATGGAAATAAAAAATATCTTGAATATATCCACACAGTAATATTACAATGTGTCATAGAATTAATTATTAACTAGTGCCTTTTCAAAGAGCCTTCGCATTGATTGGCTGATTTCATATCTGTAACAGGCAAAAATTCTGATTAAGTTTTATTTGTTCTGCAAAATGAATGTGCTTCTCGATACATGATTGATGGGTTAGCACACATACCCGGTACCAAGAAGTGCTACTCTTTGTTTTATGCAAACGGAATATGATTAGCATGTGGCTTTCGTTATCAGATTGGGCGGGACTTGGTTATACACTTTTAAAGCTTCCATCACATCTGTTAAGGGCTCACTTTTTACTAATCCCCATCGTTTTGCCTCCAAGGCCAAGAAAATCTGCATTACAATGTTTTGCGGTGATTATGTAAGTTAATAATTATTTTGTGTAATATATTTAGTATAATCGAAATGTTAATTATTTTGCATGGGTAAAAGTAAAATGCAAATTATTTATTTTTTTGTATTCCTCTTTTACTAGCAATGAGTACATAATTGTGGGTAAACAGCCTAATTCTTTCAGTAGGTATAAAAAATGGATTACGACCCATGGTCAACCACTTGATGTAATCAGTTATGATATACCAATTTTTAAGAAAAAATAAATAAACATATATATATATATATATATATATATATATATATATATATAATCTTTATACCACCCTCAGCAGTAGGGTTTAGCATTAACAACTTATGAAAACATACCAAAAAATAAATAAAAGCTAGCTAGCAACGACACATTATCTTTTTTTACCCCAAATTGATTTTTGATGCTTAATGTAAAAAATGCTTTATGTGGACAGATAAAACTGAAAAATGTTCTTTATATTGTATAAACAGAACTGACGTATTGAATTTTCTGTTTTGTTTATTCTATAAACAATATGAATTGAGTTTTTTATTGAATTAAGAGAAACACACATGATGTTATATTTGTTTGTGATGCATAAAAGACAAGATGTAGGCACATTGATTTAGTTATTTCGATTTAGATTTCTAGATATAATTTTTTAGTGGAACTTTATCTTTAAGATGACATTACACGTACTCCTTTTGATAAACGAGCTGGCCATTTTCTTTTTTTTGCAAAAAGTAGTTACTTATAATGCTGGTAGATATTACTTTTGGAGGTAATTTGCTTTTTTTTTAGTAAATTACTATAAAATCATTTTGCTTAAGTGTAAAAAAAAATTGAACACTATAAAAAGTATTCAAACATATAATTCAAATTGTGTTCAACATAACCTTGAGTTCTTTTTCAGTGACATTTTATCTTGTTTGTTTAGTTTAAAGTTATAATAAGATAATAAATTCCTATGAACAATTGAATCTGTTTTTCCATCAAAAGTTATAATAGATTTGAACCTTGAAATATTGCAACTGTTAAAACATGCCTCAAAAAGTCATCGAAAAAAAATATTGCTACTTATAGCTAGAAAATTATAAAAATGTCTGAAGGCTTTGAATTTGGCAATATTATTTCAAAAGGGCTATACAAAAAAATGGCATAAAAACAGCACAATATCAGCAACATTTTGGGTTTTATTCAACAAATGCACCGTAGATGCTAGGTCTTAACAACACACTTAGTCCTCACAGATCATAAATTGTGAAAATGTAAAATTTAAAAAAAAAACACATTTTCTGTATATCATATAAACCTATCTTCCCAAAAAACAATGACACTCACGCTCTTTAAAGCTGAATATGATACTTAGGTGTATACTTCCCACAAAACAGTGGTACATTTCTCTGAACCTTACACAATATGCCGCTTCATGAGAATTTAAAAGCTAGCACTGAGGAATCAAACCCATTGTAAAATGTATTTGAAAGCAGCAGCATTATCAGGACTTGATTTCCCACTAACTAGAGTTGGTATGTGCAGGCAGCACTATGCTTTCCAGACTGAGGTGAGAAGTAAAGGTGTTAAGTGTAATGGTAGCCAGAGAAGAGCTCGTTGATGTTCCATGCTAAGATGTGTGCAGTGGATGTTTTCTAGTCCTTGAACTTCAGCAAAAGCAAATTGGCCTGGCAGGCATGGGGACAATTCTTTTTTTATACAGTGCCAGCCCAGCATGACCCTTAATGCTGATCCGACCTGCTCTGGGAGGCAGACGTTACCCAAAGTAGTAGCACAATAGCTCACACATAATGTGAATGACAATTAAGTCAGAGACCTGGTAAGCCAATATATTTGCATGTATGGTTAGTAACTAAACTAAATTGAGGGTATACTGATATAGAATGGAGGGGGGAAGGGGTCACTTCTTTACTTACCCCCCTGGGCTAAAGGTGCCAGCCCTACCCTGAACTTTAATAAATAAAGCCCTAATGAGATACAATATTTTAATAATTTTTTTAATGTTCATATTTCAGCAGCTTCAAGGGACCATATTCCCAAACCCAAACTGTGATCCCATGATTGATGCCCAGATGCTCAGAGGAGCTCTTCAAGGATTTGGTATGTTTAATACTATAAGTGCCATATAACAATTATTATATATATATATATATATATATATATATATATATATATATATATACATATATATATATATATATATATATATTATTGCATGATATATATAAATAAATTGCATGATAATAGTGTACCTACATTTTAAATGGTGACAAGAACATAATCTGAAATACAATAACTAATAATGTGTATATATATATATATATATATATATATTTCCTACTTCACTTCCAATATTTTGATTTAATTGCTTACATAATACAGAATGTTATTTATTGATTTGTAAGAAGTGACATACATCTAGAACTGTAACGTATATTAATATGTCGAAAGACTAGGAGTATCCTTGGCACCCCTAGAGATGTTATACATGCATTAAGTACAATATGACATTTCTAGGCATGCTTAGTATTTTTGGCTCCTGTTTCCCACATGTCAAAATTTGCTTGTCACAGATTCCATTTCAACAGCAAATGATAAACAGCCTTTACATTGGTGGAGCAGATTCAATTGAGACAATATTAGAAGGCAGGGTAGCAGGGTTACACATCTGCCATATAATATATTGTAATGTATGTATTTAACAACGATAGCCTATTAGTATACATCTACATATATCATAAACATTGACTGTCTTATGAGTAATTTAAAATAGGAATAAGTGTCTAAGGACTGTCTACAGTTCTAATTGAACAGTAGCCAACTCTTAACAGAAACAGGGAATAGCTGGCAACAGAGATCGGAAATTGTTTATAATCAATTGATAATTGATAATAATTGGCAGTTTATTTTGACTTGGAATTTGTGTGTCAGGCCACAGTTTCTCTGTTCTCTCCATCTTAACATGATCCATTCTATTAGTGTTCTGGGCAGGGCTGATATTGGTGCATGCAACATGATAGATGAGTCTAGCTGGGCCTGCTTCTCAGTTGATCTGTTACTGGGCCTTATTTTTAAGTTCCCAATATGGCTTAGAAAGAACATATCTGAAAGGCATTACAGTGCTTTGCCAAAACATTCTACAAAAGTGTACTGGAACCTTTTTACTTCACTACCTCCATTTTTTTCAGAGAAACTATTTAGGGAACTAACATTTTCTCAAAGTATTATCTTAAGAAGTAACATAACCCAGCACAAAGTGAATAATGCATCTTACCACATGAAGCCATGACTGTCAGGGAAAAGCTAACTAAATATACATCTAAAGTGGCTCACAAAACCACAAAAGTAAATGTTATCACAAAAAATGTATCATTATTTTCAAGAGGCTATGTTTAAGATTTTTCTTGCAAGGCAGCACGCCTAGGCTAATATACACAGTACTTTACCTCCCTAAAGAAAACGACAGGCTCGACCTCTCAAATGTACAAAAGTACTACTGGGCCACACATCTGCACAAAACTGTTGGTCGACCAGACAAAGTGTGGGTAGGTCTGGAGCAGTCACACTTCCCCATCCCTCTGGCAGAAACTCTGGAAAATGAGGAAGACAGTACCTTCACATTACACCATATAGCCGACTCTACATGTATGGCACACCAGAAGGATGGGAAAGGATGCTTTCATTTTACTCTTCCCCCATGCTGCCTTTCACCTTCAACCTTGACCTTCCCACAAGAATGGAAATGGGATCCAGGGTCTCCAAGCTGGCACCAGGGTCTCCAAGCTGGTATCATGTTGCCGGATGTTCACCCCACATAGTTTGAAAGGTTCCACTATGCACAGGTCATTCACTTCATAGGATCTCTCCCATGTAAGCACAGGCCAACCAGGAAATTACTCATGCTTCAGATCAGTGCATCGCCTATATGGCCACCTGGGTGTCCTGGCTAAAATTAACCTCCTCTGAGAACATGGTGAAAACAGGTGACTCATAGGGCAGCACCCCACCTCAAACTTCTTTACCTTTTTATTTCTCTCTACCCCGCTCTTTTTTCTTCTTCCCGGGAGAGAGTGGGTGGTGTGGACAGACAGAAGATTCTATAGCAGTACCCTCCTTCAAGGAGGACCACCTGTCAGAATGTCTCGGAGTATAGTACGACAAAACATCTGTTTGAGCAAAGATTTCTAGTAAGAAAGGCACAGCTCTCCCACAAGAACAAATGAGACACGCACGAACATTGATGGTTAAGCGCAAATCGCATGGTTGATGAAAACTTGTTACCAGGTGTACCCTGGGATGGTACTCATGCATGTGGCCTGTATGTGCACGTATGCTTTGTCATTCCTTTGAAACCCCTCTCTTTTTCCTTCTGTGTCCTATTATTCTGTTTATTAATGTGAAAAAACTTTAATAACAATTTTATTGTAAAAATGTATCATGCTGCATTTAATTCGCATTCATTTAAAAAGTGTTGATGTCCCTTTTATTAATGGGTATGTTCAAACAGTGTTAATATTTCAAATTATTATTACCATATCAACTCAAAATACACATCATTAATAAGCTTGCAGATAATTTCTGTTTTAATTGTTTCTGCTATGTGAGCCATGCTTTTCTATAACAGATCATTTCAGGCAATCTAACAACTGTGTTACACAACACTCCATTTACCAAGGATTTAATATAAGAGTTTAATTATTATCCACTTTGTGCTTAAGGCAAAATGTTATTCTACAGAGATATATTCAGTTTACATCTTAAATGATGCATTTACATGAATTTGATCATATTTAAATGAAAACTAGGCAGTGCTACAGACAATTAAAAATGCAGATCCAGCATTACTTCAACTGTTAGGGAAATATTTAGAAAATGTAATTCCAGTGAACATTGTTAAGCATGGAACCATCGGCATGAACGTTCTTTTGGCCTTAGTGGTGGCTGGTGCGCTTTAAACTATTGTATCCAGGGAAGACAAATAAACCATGTTATTTTCTATTGGACACTTAGATGACCCCTTTTGAGCCCAAAGGTACGCATTTACATATTCTAAAGCCTCGCTGAGCTTTGTAAAAACAAACAAAACAAACCTGATGTATATATATATCAAGACACAAAACGCGAGTGTGGTATATGTAGAACTATTAACCATTTAATACCTTTATATTTGTTAAATGGACACAAAATGAGCTCATAAACGTATCTTTTCTTTTTCTCTCCAGGATGCAATAAGGATGTCCTAATTGAAATTTTAACCCAGCGCTCCAATGCACAAAGGATTATGATAGCAGAAGCCTATGGAGGCTTATATGGCAGAGTATAAACTCTATTCTATGTTTCTTAAATCATTATCCTTTCAAGGGAGGAATAGCAAACAGTACTGGGATCTAGATGCTTCCGGAATGTTCTAAGATATTCTAGATATTTTGTTGCAGGCACCAGTGATCCTTGTACCTAAAGGTACCTGCAGTGACAGAAACTTGTGAATGATGGTTAGCCATAGTCATTTTCTTTTGGGCTTAGAATCACTTATTTTTAAATTAAACAATTATGTATTGCTCCAAAGACCAAAGAACGACCTAAGGGTTAGTATTGGCATTAGCATGTGAGAAGAAGGTTGTGACATCAAAATATTATCATTCTCCTAGAGGATGGAAACAAGTTATTTTGTTCACATTGGAAAATGATGAACAACAATGAAACCCTTGATACCTGGTAATTAATATTTAACCCTTATATCAACCACCCCCTAAAACAGATTTTTTTTAAAGTTAGTGTATGAATTTTGAAACACATACAATTATACTATAGTTAAATGGTTGTGACTGGGTTCTCAGCATCTCCCAACATCTTATCATTTCAGGCAAGGCATCATTCATTACTACCCCGAACAGCTGATCATGTAAAAAGCAAAATTTTTGCTAATAACAGAATATTAGCCCCCAAATTTTATATTTATATACAAAAAAACATGAAAATTTGAATTGTTAATATAATAAATCCAATGTAGTTATCGAATTGTAGCTCTTGCATGATAAATGTATTGGAAATACGAGAGAAATTATTTAGAATATTCATTGATTCCTATTAACTGACGTGCTGGAATTTACTATACCTCTGTGTTTAACCACTTAATTTTATTATTTTATTATTTTTCTTTGAGGATTTGCGTGGAGACCTAAAAGAGAATCTTGATGGTCATCTTGAAGAGGTATTGGTTGGTCTGATGTTTCCTTTCCCAGCCTATGATGCTCATGAACTCTACCATGCTATGAAGGTAATTATATTCCCATTTAATCATTATTATTATTACCTTTTTTTCTTAAGTGACAATAAATTACGAAATTGCTGTGCAATTTAATTGGGGCAGTTCACTCTTACGTAACAAATAAACATTAATGCATACTAACACATCAAGAGTTGAGAACCCTGCTCATGAGTTTGCCATCTACCTTATGGTACTTTATACAAAGTTCCTGGCAAAAATGCTTTTTGATTCTTGCTAGGGCCTCTCTTAGTGCTTGGTTTCAGATGGTGGACTGCAGAGCGCTTTGGATGTTTCAGGAAAGCTTGTTGATTCTTGCAAGGGGCTCTCTTAGTGCTCGGCACAGCCACCTTTAATATTGACTGGACACTGGACAAGCATTTGCTTGCCCTCATCCCCCACTCCTTGGCATTCAATCATGCCCTCACATCAGTGCAGTCTTCCCTGCTTATGACCTTTATGTGACTCTGCATGAAACACCCTCACGCCACACATGCAGGGTAGGGGAGGAGCACAATACTATGCCAAAAATGAATAGCCTGGGTGAGCAACCTGAAATGGAGTGTGAGTCACGATCAGGGCCGTTCTTAGGTGATCAGGCACCCTGTGCTAGGCCCTCCCCCATCATCACTGGGGGGGGTCCCTTTGCCCTCTCCTTCACTGTACCATACCTCTCTTTTCCTCCCTCATGTAGTTCAGGTATAGATCAAATAAACAACACATGGAAACACAACATGCAGGAATAGATGAACTGAATAAAATATACAAACCCTGTATTTGCAGGTATTAATACATAACACATGAAACAGGTATAGATAAACTGAAAATCACCAACAAACTCAGCATTCAAGGTATAAATCAAATAAATAATGCACAAAACCCCTAAATTGCAGACAAAGATCTTAGGTCGCAAACCCCAAAGGTCAGCCCTGGCACCCAGATTGGATGCATAGGACTTACCATCTTTGTCTGTGCCATCTTTTCCCCAAACAGCCTCCCTGGGCCATATTTTCCCCAAACAGTCTCCCCCTGCCAACCGTGCCCTCAAAACAACCTGCCTGTGGCATCTTTGCCCTCCACTTACACATCCATGCTATCACATATACCGTATACTCATTCATTCACTCATTCACAGATATTCATTCACAAATACTTATTCATTCACTCATTCACAGATACTCATACAGAAACTTTTTCATTAACTCATTCACACATATTCATTCACACATATTCATTCATACGCTCTCCACCCCTTTACCTGAACTGCAGATTTGTCTGTGGCGCTTGTACACATTTCCGTATGGGCTGACACCTAAACTCTGCGTTGCTCTCACACTGTGCAAACAACTTCTCTTTACAGCCCAGGGGAAGCAAGAACACAGCAGGGTCACGTGACATAATATGACTCCTCTGGGTTCCTGCATCCACTGGGTGGTACAAGAGATGTTGCAGACACGCAGAGATAAGCAGCGGGCCCGTATAGAAGTAATTGCACAGTTTCTGTGGGCTCAAGAGGCCCCCTAGGAATGGCTGTAGCTGGGGCAGCTGCCCCCTTTGCCCCACATTAAAGACAGCCCTGATGCTTGGTTTCAGATAGTTGTCTGAAGAGCGCTGGGGATGTTTCAGGAAAGCTACAAGAGGGGAAATAATCATGCTGATCAACTTTGTCTTTCGCTATGAGTTTAAAAAAAATTTAATAGTTTGTTTCCAATGATCTAAGTAGATATATAGTTAATTACGCTGTGGGATATATATATATATATATAGATCATGTGAGGGGCAATTTTTTCTTAAAATATGCATTAATTCACTCCATTGCCAGCATAGGTACATAAACTCACACTAAACATAAAGCACAATGCCTAACGCATTTTGTGCCAAGTGGTGCTTGATCATAGATCTAATTTATGAGTAAGTAGCAGTGCCAAACTGGGAATGACTGGGTGACCCTGGCACTTTAAGGCCAATGTTTTGATACTCATGCATCATACGGCCAAGCAAATGAAGCCAGCAGCGAGATCATTGGTCAGTTGCTAGTTTTTGGTTTTTCTATTCTGCTGCTGGTCCAATATAGATTGTTTCTCTTTAAAGATATACATCAGCCAGCATATGCTATTTAACACATTTGATAATTGAAAAGCACAGGGATATCCTCAAGCTCTTTGACTTATAGGAGATGTCCTGTTTCCAATTGCACATACAGTACATGCATACTCTAGCTTTTAGATAGCAAGTATTCTTAAGACAAATGCAATTTATATTAGCGTGTTCACATTATTTATTCTATCTTTTATTGCAGGGACTTGGAACAGACGAAAGCTGTCTCATTGATATTTTAGCATCAAGAACAAGTGGTGATATATTTCAAATGAAAGAAGCCTACTTAATGCGTAACTATTTTATTGTACTATCTACATTTGTTTTTGTTTCGTTCTATACTATACTAAACAGTATATTGTTACTTTTTAATGCTAGGACATGCAAATGAGATTGTGCTCAATCTTTTTTCTTGCATATAATCAATGAATATATTGGTTTTCTAGGAGATAAAAACTAACTTTGTGCACAGAATTAATGTAGATAACTGAGTAAATTATAGAAAATGAGTGCCATTCATAAATACTATTTTAACAAGTGTTTCTTTCTAGAATATGGAAAGAGTCTGGATCAAGATATTTACTCTGAGACCTCAGGTCATTTCAGAGATACTTTAATGAACCTGGTTCAGGTAGAGTGGACTACTTGCTTTCATTAATTCACAGAATGATGGTAATGCTCCCTTAAACATAAATTAATGAGAATACGGTTCAAGTTTAATGATTTGTTCCATTGATTGTCTGGGTCATCTGCAAATGCATAACGGTAATAGAGGTGATAGAATAATTAACAAACAGCTCAAATGTGCTGTGAAACAAACATTTTAAGGTTGTTTAGCCTAGACTACAAAATATGATGCTATGTGTAGGTCAATATATTTATTTAATTGCAAACTGACAATAGTGAGTGTGATGTAGGTTCTAGAATAAAACACTGATCTACTGAAGATTGCAACATATATATTTCTCATCGCTCTCTTGATTCATGAAGTCATTGCTTGAATGGCAGAAGTCTCTGTAGGCACCAGTCCTTTACTGGGTTACATATGCATACTTCCTAAATGTTTTTTTTACACAAGGACAGACCATATTTGGGACTAAATTGCCCATGTACCACCTTCTTCGTCCAATTCACGTCTCTTTTTTCCATAAGCTCAGAATGGTTGCTAGGGATGAGGATATCACAGTATTCTACTTAGAAATGACTGAGTAAATAAAATGTGTTATTCTCCTTCTAAGTGCTATACTCAGTTACATAAATAGCTATCAATAGATCATAAAGTCACATTAAAAAGTCTGCCTGGGACCACTTCTCTAACCATACCCTAAAGCAAAAGCATTCGTCTTTGACCATTTCAAATTGTGGGAGATATATTATTATGAGCAGTCTGCACATGGAAATATATATTTCTATCCTGGAAGCTGGAGTACTAGAATATCAAGTGAGGAATACTGAGTCACATTATTGGCATAATACCGGCGCCTACAAGTGATGTTATGAAAAATACTAATACAGTTAATTTAGTTTAAATAAAGAAAAGGCAGCTGTGTATATTCGGAGCTAATGTCACGGTTTTACCCTATATTTTATAATGTAAGTGTAGCCCATTTCATTAGAAAACATTTTATTTGTTCTAGCTTTGTATGCTTACTATTTGAGTACAGAAAAAAAACACATTTACATTTAGTTAATTTTAGTTGACATGAAATTTTAATGGCAAAAGCAATATTTTAAATATCACAACAAAATAATTGCTATTTTATGTATTTATTGCTTACCTTTTATGTATTTTAGGGTGTGAGAGAAGAAGGATATGCAGATCCTGGCATGGCGGCTCAAGATGCCATGGTAAAGATGTCCAAAGTTGATCCGTTGTGGAAGCAACTTAATTACTTAATGTCCGTGAAGCATTGCTTATGCCATGTCAATTATTTATGTTTCAGGTTCTATGGGAAGCATGCCAAAGGAAAACCGGTGAACATAAAACCATGTTACAAATGATATTATGCAACAAAAGCTACCAGCAATTATGGATAGGTAAGGCATATAATATAAGGTATATTTAACAGCCTTGCACTGCACGCGTGTCACCATCAATGTTAATGTTTTTATGTATTCTCAAACGTTCCCTCGAAACTTTCCTTTATCTGAAGTTAAATTATATTTAAAAGAGCAACTTTTTTGGTGGTAGTATTTACCATAGTCAATGAACTAAAAATCCCCATCATCCCCATAGAGCTATACCAGCCTATATATAGAATCTTTACTGGCTCTTTACTTTGAACAGCCGTTTAGCCTTGCGATTCGATATCACAAGGTAAGTCCCAGTGAACTGCTCAGTCTCAGGCAACCCTCTATCTCAAGATCTAGCTAGGAATATTTTAAGTATTTATCACCAGTATTTTAACTATACTCAATAAAGATTTAGTTTTAGTTTATTGTTTATACTTACTAGTACCAGCAAAAATCATTTTATAACATTTTAGGACTGCATCTGGTATTGTGATATCCATGTTTGATTACCGTCTTTACTTACAATGTTGATGGAAAGTGAGTATTCCATAATATAATATGCTAGATTAATCTTTGTATCAATTATATGATTAACAGTGTAGATAAAATAGAAATGGTTTTAGTAATAGGTTTCAATATATGAAATTAGTTTGCTTTTTTCTTCCAGTTTTCCAAGAGTTTCAGAATATTTCGGGGCAAGATATAGTAGCGGCTATTGAAGAGTGCTATGAAGGAAACTTTCAACAGCTTCTCTTGGCAATTGGTAAGAACTACTTTTGTGCAGTGAGTGCACAGGCCACAATACAAGTCTGGACTCCTAATTGCATACATGAATAGCATACATTACCAGGTTTGTTATCAGAAGACTCAAGTATCACCCCAGTTCTCACACCATCATGGCCCATCATTTTAATCCTTTAAGGTGAATCCGGGTCAAGAAATCCCATCTCCTCGTATTCTTTAGCAAACCCAAACTGGCAGAATAGATTCAACATAGTATGTAGAAATTTAATTGAATATTGAATTGAAAATTGAATTGATACCAACTTAAAGATGTTATGTCTTTAAACCTGACTTAATCAACAAATTCAGATTCATTGAAAGCCTGCTGCTTTTCGGCATTAATGTGGAAGTCAAAGATGACTACTAGATAAACCCATCTAGTCTGCCCATAAAAAGCTTCCTGATGGAAGGGATTCAATCTCCTGTCAGTCCTATCAGACCTATTGGTCTGTTTTCATAGTAAAGAAAGCTTTATGTCTCTCCCTTGCATGTTTAAGTTCCTTTACTGTATTAGCATCCACCACTTCTGTTGAGAGACTGTTCCATTCACCTACTAATCTGCAAGTAAAGTAGAACTTCCTTACATTACATCTAAGCCTCTGAACATCTAATTTTAGACTTGAGTTCTAACATTGCAATTTGTCAAAAATATAGTATAGGTTGAAAAAGACTTCAGTCTATCAAGTTCAACCTTTTACACATGCCTAGTTCTAAAGTTGATCCACCCGAAGGCAAAAAACCCTACTTGGGCCAATTACCAATTATTGTAAAAATCCTTCTGTGACTTCCAATATCTATTTCAAGATCATTAATAAATAAGTTAGAGAGAACTGGACCAAGACAGAACCCTGAGGCACCCCACTTACCACAGTTGTCCAGCTTGAGAATTTACCATTAACAACAACTCTTTGCACCCTGTCACTAAGCCAGTTTCTAATCCAAATGCAGGCATTTTCCCCAAGACCTATTTGTCCCAGCTTATACAATAACCACTGGTGTGGAACAGTGTCAAATGCTTTTGCAAAATCTAAATCTAAAATGTCAATATCTTTCTGGAGATGTTTCTGCAGAACTGTGCACAATAATCAGGTGAGGCCTGATCAGAGATCTCTAAAATAGCAGAACCACCACCCTCTTGCTGCTACTAATCCTTTTCACAACACAACCCAGCACTCTGCATGCTTTTTCTGTCACTTTATTACATTGCCTGCTCACCTTTAAGTCATCAGAAATAATTCCTCCTAAGCCCCTCCTGAGATCAGTGCCCCCAATGTTATATTCTCCCTTGGGATTTTTATGCCCCAAGTACATTATTTTACAGTAATCAACATTAAACTGCAGCTTGCCATTTGAGTGGTTCCACACAGAATGTCTACCCTGCTGCAGACCTTTATATGATCTGTAAAAATACATACCTACCATTAAGACTTTATATAATATCACTAATAAAAATAGTGTGGGTCCCAATTCTGATCCCTGAGATACCCTACTAATGACAAGTCCTTCCTCTGAAAATACACCATTAACTACAACCTTCTGTCTCTTGTCACCCAACCCAAAGACTGCAATTTATTTATAAGATTTCTATGGGGGACAGTGCTGAATACTAATAGGCTGTGTCTACTGCTCCTCTCTGGTCTATTATTTTAGTAAACGAGTAACATTTAATTACATTAATTTGACAGGATCTCCCTGTAGTAAACTCATGCTGTTTCTGATCATGCAAACCATTTGCCTCTAGCTATTTAACAATCCTAAACTTTAGCACAGTTTCCAGTAATTTGCTAACTACACAGGTAAGACTTAAGGGGTCTGTAAGGGTCCCTGCTATGTTTTTGTGAAATGTTACTATAATTGCCAACTTCTGGTCTTCTGGAACTACCCCTGCCAATAGTAACAGTTTATCACTATAAAACTTTGTATAAACTGGTTAAAAAGTCTGGCTACTGTTTTGCCAGGACACTTTGAAACTCTTTTATTAACTTTGGGTGTATCCCATCAGGATTTTTCTGTTTTTACCTTGGTAGAGTTCAAGTAGAACTACTTCCTCTGTAAACACACATGTTTCACATGTCACGCTATTTCTCTTCGCTACCTCACCTACATCTTAAAACAGAACAAAAGTACATAAAGTACAAAAGTTCATAATGTTACTCGTGATTATACTGCAACATTTACAATAAGGATCTATCTGAAGTTGTTGTTCTCTGAAGTGTATGATCTTACAGAAGAGGAAGGTAAGCCTATAAAGTACATTATTTTTATTTCTGAAATGAAATCCCAGCTAAACTGAGATCATGAGATGCAGAAGAAAAAACTCCTGTTCTGAAAATGATTGCATTGCAGGTGACATTATTATGAGACCAGACTGTCCCATTATAAAGGCAGTAGCAGCATGAGTAACTGTTGCTGATCTATTTGAGGTAGATGGGTAAATAAAAAAGGATCACCATGATACATACAAGGGTTACAGAACTGCCAGCTCTTGTAACTGACAGGTAATATTAAAACTTAATGGAAGTGCCTATGGCCACACAATGACTACAAGTTTCCCCAAGCCCCTGTCTGCCTGCTACAGGTTCTGGTCAATAGAAATGAGGGTCATTTTTATGTTCCCAATATATCACTGCCTATCATCAGAAGTCAGGATTAAACCCTGTGCCGTTGATATTCTAGTCTGCTGGGTATGGGTGGACATAGAAGAGTTAGGGGCAAGGCACTTCCGAGGAACGCTTCACATAGAAACACTCTGCAGAGCTCAAGGAAGCTGCAGGGACTTCCGTTTTTCACTCATCATGTCAAAATTTGGTGTTTTGCACAAAAATAATGAGATTTTAATACACACCACGACAATGTAATAGTTAACAGAAGTACCGTTCTTTATTTGTGTATAGTTTTTCTCCAGGGTTATTATATGCTGTTTATCTCTCTGTGAGCTGGTGAGGGAATACATTGCTGTGAAAAGCCAATGTACAGAAAATATTCACAATGGCTTCTTCTTTTCTTTTTAATCCTCATTGTCTGTATTGTTTCCATGGAGAGGGAAATGTTCGTAATTATATCCTTAGCTGTTACCTTTTTTCCTATAATAAATCATACATGTTACTTATGCTAACAAAGATCTCAATTAGAACATTACAGGAGGATTTAATTTCCAAATATTAAAAAGTCAATAAATTTGTGGCCCGTATCCTCAGCATTGCAGGGGACTGTATTTCAGAAACACATTATCCAGGAGAGTTCGTTACAGGAAGCTGCTAGCTTAATGTCAACACTATGATATCATGGTCAATGCTGTGCATTTTAGTCACATGCATTGTGTCAGCTGCATGTGTCCTTTATCGTATTATCGCTATTATCACATCATAATTATTATGATATTTTCAATCAATGTGAGACGGGACCTCACCCCATTCCCCTATTATGATCAATAAAAGGGGGGGGGAGCCAATAATTGTGGGGGCTACAGCTATATTATTACAAGAAACATTGAACACAATAAGCATCTTGCTATCCCTTTGCATGGAATAGCCCAAAACATTTTTTTTACAAAAACAGAAACCTGTACTTCAGTCTGAGGTCAAAACCCAGTCGGTAAGCGGCTTGTCTGCCTTTTTATATATTTTTTAGTATTTGTTTCTTGCTAAGTCACTACTTAACTAAAACTCAATACTCGCAAGTTCCCATTAGTACAAAATATTTTTCCACACGAAAGAACAATACAAACAATATAATCTGCAGTGACTAATGCCAGCATTGTCATCAAGGTACTGAATATTTATAGAAATGTTTCTTGTACAAAATGTGAATCTTGTGTTATATGAAAGACCATGTGTTGCTAGGATCAGCAGGTCATATTACAGGAAAAAAAAAACGACTAAAAAATGTAATGGGTTTTACATTTTCACATCAGGACAATTGCTTATTCTGGATCCCAACCTGAAGGGCCTACCCCAGGCCTAGTAACTATAGGCACCGACAGTTAATGTAAAAAATAGACTGTATTATATATCTAAACCCTGGACCGCAGGTGGTAATTACACAAAACTGCCACATTGCTTGACAGTATTGCTTTCAGTTTAATATAACCAAAGTACAAGAAAGAAAGTCTCCATTGGCTTTTATGTGGTGGAGCTAATGACACACATGCATATTGATGCAATGCAGGGAAATTACTGATACGAATCCACTTCACAACTAATCACATGCTGACAAGAACACACACTCTAGTAAATTATTCATTTGAGTTTGGCGCTGCCTTAGTATATTACCTTCATAAATTATTGACTAATAAAAAAAAACCCTGCAGAGAAAGGTATGTTATAGCTTCCCTTCACTTGGAATCTCAATGTTCAAGACATGCTGTTTCTTTCGGGAAGGAGATATTACATTAGTGTTACAAATGTATCTAGTTTGAGAATCCGATGGAAGCTTTAAAAATCCATTTTTATTTAAACAAGCTCTTTTCTCTTATTACCTATTATTACCAATGTGTCTTAAGTAAAGTAGCAGGCGTTAGGTAACGGTACTGTATATATATATATTCTTTAGGCTGTTAATACAGATGCTTAAGCACATAATGGACCTTAGATCTAAGGTCAAAAAACATAACTCCATTCATATATTTAATTGTATAAATCAAATTCAGCTCGCACCACGTGAGCTACTATTACCTCTTCGAGGAATCCAACTTTATATCTGTCTCAGAACAACCTGTCTAAAATAGATAGATTGAAGAAAATAATATATTGTTGGGAAGATACAATACACAATACACAAGTGCTTAGAAAGACCAAAGTGCTAAACTAGAAGAGAGCTTGCCTTGGCTATCTTTTACCTGTCTGCCCTTAAGCAGGTGACCTGGGGCATCATGTGTAAAAACAGTTTTAGTTGTTGTTAAGTTGTTCGTCATCATCATCCATGTCGGACACATTTTATATATATATATATATATATATATATATATATATATACTAAGACTGTGTGCAGTAAACATGGATTAAAATATTGTTTGTTAAGAATATGTGAAATATATTCTTTATTGTTCACAGTTGCTTGTGTACGAGACAAAGCATCGTATTTTGCATACAGGCTACACAGCGCAATTCATGTAAGTATATGTACATGTAAGTAAGTACACTTTACTGAATTGACTTAATTCCATGACTTCATTATTTCCATTAAAAATTTCAGAAGGTGGTAAATCAAACAGTACAGCAATTATTTGTAACGTGATGACCAGTATTAGAGCATTTTAATTAATTTAAAAAAAACATAGGCCTGGATTAACTGCAGTGAACTGCAGTGAACACACAATGACTCTGCTGCCATCTAGGGATAAAAATAGCTAAAATATGTTTTGTATAATGTTGGAAAACAAGGTGCTCATCAGCACTCAAACTGAAAAGACTGAAACATATTGAAAGATTTTGTCTACAGAGTGGTAGCAGTACACATCATTTAATTGCTAAAATCGAGTTCCCTGAAACTCCAGGGAAGAGTTGAAGATCATTCTCTTTCTTATTATGCTGGAGAATGGGAAGAAGAAGAAGACGGACAAGAACTAATATTTACTCATTGCAGCCCCCCACCACTACGTGTTTCCTGTGACTCACTCTCAAGATTTAAGTTTTGGGTTTTATAAATTATTTATTATAGTTCATTGAATCTCAAATTATAAAACAGCATTTTAGGCTAGAAATTGTACTCGACCCTTTAGTGTTTAATCCATGCCCTTCCCTGTATCTCTAAGAAGCTTAACTATGTTGCAAGGGGTCTTGTTTTCCAAAGGTTTGGCTCATTTAGCCTTTCTTGGAAGTGGAGCGTTTGGAGTTCCTATCCCCAAGGACCTAGTGGATGAGTAGGGAACACTATGGTTTACCCACATGCTGTCTTTACTGGACCATATTAACAGAAGTCCCTAATTTATAGGGCTTCCTAAACCCTTTGTGTGTCCAAACATATTTAAAAGTGTGGACACAGATCTTCATACTACTCCACTAGACCACCAGTATAATGGGTGTCAGGTCATCTGCTATCCCTTTAGGACTTAGGATTCATGGCCTAGTGGAAGCTATACCTTCAAGACCAAAAAAATAAGTAGGAATCAAATGGCTTTCCAAACCTACTCCAAAGAACTTATTATTTGGATGTCTGAAATTTAGAGGTCTCAAAATAAATCCATTCTGCATTACAAGACCTAGAGTAGCAAAATTCATAGAATAGTATAATTTCTTTTCACACAAATCACGTATTGTCCAGAGCTTTGTTTGCTAGGGTACAGATTTCTGTACATTTTTCTGTCAAAAACACCCCAGTATATTAATATACTTTGTGCCTACACTGGTGAGCAGCTATACTGCTCACCCATATGTGAGTTTTATAATGGGGTCTGGGACTATATTTAAATTACTTTGCAATATTGCACTATTTGTGTGTATTTTTTTCTGTCTTTTATGTAAACATGTTCCTGAGTCAAGCAAATCTTCAGTTTATATTTAAGTATATATATATATTTTTATCACATAGGGTGAGTTCGTTTGAGCAACACTCTATTATTATAATTTGTGATTGTTTATGCACATTTGTGGTCTGTGTGTTGAGATTGCAGCACAACTTACATTCATTTGTATAATTAAGCACTTATATAACTCATTTTTGCTCTATTAATATACCTTGACTTAAAATTTCACTTCTTTTTTTCTAGGACTTTGGTTTTCACAACAAAACTGTAATAAGGACACTGATCTCTAGAAGTGAAATAGATCTTATGAACATAAGGAGAAAATACAGGGAACGATATGAAAAAACATTGTTTCATGACATTAAGGTATTTATTTTAAATTTTACGCTTAATGTTTAAATGGAAATAATATGGAGATGCTGACAGTAATGTGTATACATTTATTTCTAGGTAGCATTAATTATACATGTTTCAATATTAGCAATCATGTTTGTTTTAGGAGAATTAGTGCCTAGCTCGACAACCACATTTATGTGATAAATTAAGTGGTGGAGCCTCTAGGCAGGGAATAGTTGCTACCAGGGCCGGCCCTATAATGGGGCAGACTGGGGCAATTGCCCCAGGCGGCACTTTAGAAGGGGCGGCACTTTGCCGCCCCAAGCGCTTTTTTTTTGGTTTTTTTTTTTGAAGCGGAGGAGAGAGAGAGGGGCACCGAGTGGTTTTCGCTTACCCGCTCGGCGCCCCTCTCTCTCTCTCCTCTGCGGCGAGTCTCCCTGTTCGGTCCCGGTGCCGGCTTGTAATGCAGAGCGCCGGAAGTGACGTCAATTTCCGGCGCTCAGCATTACAAGCCGACACCGTGGCAGAGCAGGGAGACTCGCCGCAGGACTGTTTAAAGGTAAGTACCGGGGGGGGTAGATAATGGCGTCGGCGAAGTTTAAAATGCCGCCGCCGCCCCCCCCCGGCGGGGGGGGCGGCGTTTTAAACTTCGCCCCAGGCGGCGTTAAGTCTTTGGCCGGGCCTGGTTGCTACCTAGCACACCGAGAGCCAGTGGAAGTGAAGACACTGGTGCTCATGGGCTGAAGCAGTGTAGGAACAGCTTGAAATGCAGCAGACCAGAAGACTGACAGTCAGAAATAGCATGTCAAATCTGCAAAAGGCAGCAGCTGGAGGTCAACCTGGCAGGCTGTTGAAATGAAACTGAACCTTGAAAACAAGTTCTGCAAACAGCAGAGCAGCAACCAGCGAGGGACTCTGCAGATTGGCACGTGAGTATGGCACAAGAAGAAAGAAAAGAGATGACTGCTGGACCTGATGGCAGGAGATCAGGAGTTCTCATAGGGAAGGCTAGGTAGGGAACCCTACAAGTTATTTGAAACACTGGGAGTTGCCACTGACATATGGTCTCACAGAAGGTGAAAAGCTCCAAAGGAGACATTTAACTCGGGATTGGCTGTAGAGAGTTTCCCTTGCACTTTTCCTTGCACCTTATGATAAGAACAGATTTTGTTTGAGTGCACATTGTTCTTTATTGTTTATTTTAATATTTGTACATATTCCAAGTCCATATATGTTTTATCTTTACATGGATTGGTAGATTATACATATGTAAGATTTTTTCTTTAGTTTCACTGATTTTTACATCATTGGTGTTGATATATATGTTTTATGGTTTGTCAAGTGTCTGTAAACTGTGTGTCTTTTATGGTGAATTTTAGATACACAGTGTATTTTGATATTATTTCACTCTCCCCAATACCAGCACCGTTCACTTTATTGTTTTCCCATGGACGGTGTTGTCAGGAGCAGGCTTAACTAAGAAGATGCTAAATTGCAGCATACCAAAATTTTGAATGTGGCTCCTTTAAATCTTTAAAGTGTGCATTGCATGTGTGCAAGCTTGGGGATTTTGTAGCATACATGGGCTGTCATTATTCTCATCGCTGTTTTTTTGTTTTCGAGGGTAGTTAGATAAAGCTAGCTGATACATGTTTGGCTGAAAAATACTAAGAAATACACCAGCGATTTTTATGAGCATGTCAACGTGTAAGCTCTGCTAATGTTCCTCCTCATTCTGCTGATGTCCAAGCATCAAGAGTAGCGCATGTTAGTCCTATCCAGCTATTGTGCCTGTCCATTCCACACACACTCTGACCCTTTGTCCCCCCCATGCAATAATTTTTGTAGATACCTAATAGCATACATTACCACCTATGTCCACACATAAAACAACTCTGTGGAATATGGGGGTGCTATCCAAATCAACACATAATAATAACTATTCATATAATCATCCTATGTCCCCTCTATTTGTGCATAGAATGTTTTCTTAAATGTGTGCAGAGGACTCGGAAAGAATAAATATATGCGTTTGTGTCAACCACATTCACTTATATCCCCTTCCACATTGTTTATTGGCAGTGTACCAAATACCATATGGTGTATTCCAGTGATTTAAGTGACAATAAAAATATATAAGTGTGTTTTTGTTTGTCATCTCATATTATAAAATAACAGCCAGAAGGGGTAATAATCCTATCTGGCCATTTTGTCGATTCGCAGTAGTACAGATAATGCAAAATGTCAAATGGCATTAAAACAGCAGATTTCACTTTTTCATCTAATTTAGTAAGCCGTTGCAACAAACAAAGCAATGCAAATGGGTTTCTCTACTTTTCTTCTATTTGCAAATTACAACAATATGTGGATACTAAAATCTGCAATACCTATGGAAACGTAATGCTAATTTAATTGAAACTGTGCCCTTTATGCTGTTACGGGGATGTCGGTGAACTTGTTTATCCATTTATCTACAAAATGTTAATTGCCATCAATTCTTTAAATAGATTTTGCATTTGCTCACTTTTGTGGGAGTTATTGTCAAAAAGTTCATCCCTGAATCACAGCAAATATGCATTCATTATACTCTAATACTAACTAGAGGAACAGTACAGGAACACATGAGCGTTCAGTGTTGTCACAATAATGATCAGTGCTTAATGATGCATATTATTCAAATGTAGTATGCATATATGTTGCTTATTTAAGTCAAATTCAAGATAACATAACCCACTTATGCAGGAAAAAAACAACTCAACCCACACATTGTACTGTGAAAGATTTTGTTTGTTTATAACCTATATATAATAATATAGATTCCAAAATAAGTTACCGGCACTCATGGGACTTGTTTTAAATAATTCCACGAAACTCAGTTTTTCTGGTCAACGTTTCAGTCTTTTTATTTATAGAATTATATATAATAATGATATAATATTATAAATCTTACTTAAGGCTGGGCTATCTTTGAAGGGACAGATGGCCCAGTGGCCCACAACAGCTCTTGGGCCCATGCTGTTGTATGTTCACATGTATACATGTAACATTAGTAGGCTGCGTAAAAGATGGATTATTGCTGAGTCAGTATCGGCTTCTTGAAGCAAGTATGGCTTGGGGTCCTACTTGGAATATAGATATACATATAGGGTGTCCAGTTAGATTTTGGGGGTTGATTTATTAAAGCTTTTCCATCCGAGTTGTATGAAAAATGAACACCTTAGGCAATGTTCCCTCTAATTTTTAGTAGTTTGTGTATGCAGAAATCTTATGTTGTGCAATGGTTTTCCCGCTACAAAAGAATTAGTGCATTGAATGCTTCTGGAAATAGTAATTTTGACACAGTGTTCCTCCCATGTCTAGTGGGACCAAACCAAAGACTAATAAGGGTTTAATAGGACTTGCCCAGCACCCAGCTTGCACACATAGGACTTGCCTCAGGACCCAGATTGCATCCAGAGGACTTTTCCAGCACCCAAATTGTACAGATACTATTTGTCCCAGCACCAGATTACACACAGACACAGGATTTAACCAGATTGAATCAACAGCAATTACCCAGCACCCAGATTGTGCCCACTCAAGTCTCCTATCAGACTTCTCTCAGTAAAGGCTCCTCTCAGTCTGGCTCAGGCACAACCTTTATTTATTCTATACCATTTAGACCCAAAACAGTGACAATAATGGATAGAATGTAAAAATACACACATATATTCTACTCTTACAAACACCTGCTCAAAACCACACATGCCTGCCAATACATATGCACATCCATGCTTTCCCTTACACAAAACATCCTGACACTTACTATTGCATCCACAAATATATATACACAGTATATGTATGCAGCAAGAGGTCAAACTCTTGCATACATTATTTTATTTTGTTCAAAATTAACAAATGACTTGAACTTAAAGAGTAAACTACAAACAAGGAAGTAAAAGACGGTTTACATACATTTTTTCAAGCAATACAAAATTAAAAAGTAAAGTATTTACCTAATTATCTAGATATAATAACCACCGACACTCAATACAATACAATATTACAAACTGGCAGCAAGGTCTCCTACTACTACTACACGATGCTATAAAACTAATTAATAAAGTCATATTTTTTAACTTACCAATTAAAGATCTATTGTTTGATTAATGCTGGTTTAAATAATGTTTCTTTTAAACATTTCATTTTGTTCATTTTGTTTTTACAGCATTTTTCTTCTGGACACTATGAAAAGGCATTGCTTGCTATCTGTGCTGGTGACGGTGGTGACTATTGAAATAATTTTCAAGATAAAACGATAGAAACTCCTGCTGAAACGGTCATGAAGTAGAAACGATAATGAAAAAAAGTTTGCAGTTTCATATAAAGTTCTATGGCGCTAAAGGCAATATTATTTTTTCAATACAAAACACACATTATTATGGTTAATTGTCGGCTAGGTTTGTAATACGTATTGCAATTGCATACCGAAACTCAAAATAAAAAAGTTTGCATTTCCATCATCAATATGTCTTGCTTTTTATTTTATGTACAAATGTGTATAATTGAGTACCAAACTTTATTCGTGGTAACAAGTCTAACCCTGTGTTAGTTAATGTGATCACATTATTAAGGAATAATAGCACAACATAAAAATATGTATCTAGTTTTTGAATATTACAATTTTGAAATATTTCGAGCACCATTCTCAAATATTTGTCCCACCCAAGAGCTTGTATTTAAAGCTTACCCATGAGGTTGGTCAATTCATAGCTCAGTTAAAAATAAAAAAAATAAAGTAATTGTTGGTCAAAAGTGAGGCTGTGTCCATGCGCAATGTAATTGATTTAGGTGCAATATAAAAGCAGACATGAATGCCCATCAGTTGGCACAGATCTAATTTTTTAACCTGTTTAAAACAAATGGGGCAGAACTTGGAATTTATGGAAACTAGGTCATAGATTTCATCACTATTGTCATACCACATAATTTTACTGCTATCTATTGAAAGCGAAAAATGGAACATATGTGGTAAAATGTGAAATTTACATAATGTAATTCAATGTTTTGTGCTGTAATATGATTTAATAGAATTAATATTATGTCCTTAATGCTAAATATTTGATGTGTCCATACTTATTTGTATGTCTTGACAAAGACCTGTAATAAAATTGTTAGATATAATACATATGTACATAAGTTTGCTGCCCTACAATTCCCCTGCCAACCCAAAAGGGAGTATGAAGTTGCCAGCAGCCATGGGTGCTCATAATAATATTGTGAGTGGTTAGTTTTTCAGATTCTTCATTAAAATTCTTAGTATTAAAATACAAGAGCATTACTCAACCGTGGGTTTTGTTATTTCTTTAAAACAATATATGTCCTTGTATATTTGGTTTGTAGGAAAAAAACATTTAACTTGTTGTCTTATCTCACCCTATAAATGTGAGTATTCATCTGTTTTGCTGTTTGCTCTCAAAGAGAGTGATCTGGATTGCTTTCCATTTTACACAATAGCATTTAAACATAATCTGAACAAGAGGTAAGAACATTTTTCCTGAAAAAAACACATGTATGTGACACTTTATGAAGGCAATATAAATTAAAAAGCCATCATCTCTTTGTACATTGTGTTGAGTTGTTCAAAAGCCAGGACAACTGGGTCGTTTTCATCTTCACACATTTCTTTCACAGAAACACTGTTAAGAAAAGTTACAATAATATAGGTAAGACTGCACTGAGTAGTGATATAGATGAAAGGAAAAGGCATAATATCCCCAATTTAAAGGGAGGAAGATGCACTGAAAGGCAAATCTAAATTTGATGGCTTTTACAAGCCAACCATCTAAATGGTGGATCAGCATATGCGAGATGATTGACAAGCTGAAGATTTGTCAAGCATTGTGATAAAGGTACATAGTGCACTTTCATACAGGATCTTTTTTTAGCTTTTCTACTAGATATAGTCAGGCCTTCTCTTCTTCTTCTGTTAGTAGGTTTTAACCACACTCCACCCATTTCCGATCAACCTAAAAGACCAGTAGATCTAATGATGGCCAACAGACCCCCCCCCAAGGAAGTGCCTCACTAATTGTACCTTACTGACAGTTATCAGAGATGTTGGAAGAGTTTACAGGGGCATGCAGTGTCATGTGACCCCTCTTCCCCTCCTGAGATAAGGCTTTACATCTGCCCACGAGAAAGGGCAAACTGAGGTACAAGAATACAATGAAGGAGGGTAAATTTAAGGCAACCTACAACACACCCTAAAGTATATGAGCAGGCCTTCACAAGCATGTTATTGGTTAACATCCCTCCTTTCCAAATTAATTTGTGAATGCATTTTTAATAGATGTATGTGGCACAAAAACATTTTTTGTAACTTTTCTGTGCTTGCAGAAGCCACCCACTACAGTTTTGTGACATGTTAGTATTATTTTTTAGTGTTATTATGTCAGATTTCATATTTAAATTTTGCTAGTTAATATTTTCATCTGGGTTCATGATGTTAATGCTACATGGTCATAAAAAGAGTAATAGCCTTATCTGCAGATAGGTAGCCCTTTAGAGTCAGTTCATTATCTATTAATTAGTCATAATAACAACAGCTTACCTTATGGCAGAAATAGTAAGTGAAAAATCTTTTAATTTGTTGTATGCGTCTCCTTCATTAAACCTGCGGAAAGCAACATTAATTTTAACATTACATTTTATATCTAACAAACTGGGGATGAATTGCCAGAAATACATATTTAATACATATTTTGTTTACTGACACCATTATCTACACAAAATGAAATCAACCACCCTTGTTTTTTAATCACTCTAAAGGTTTTAACCTCTTAAGGATAATATTTTTTCTTTTTGTACCAGAACCTTCGTAACCGAGACTGTTTTAACATTTTTGCGGTATTGCTGCTTAGCTGTAATTTTCTTCTTTCTCATTTAGTGTACCCACACAAGTTATATTTTTTAAGGCAAGAAGGGCTATCTTTAGATACCATTATTTTGATCATTTCATCTAATTTAATGTAAAAAAAATAGTAAAAAATTCTAAACCTGCTAAATAGATTCTAATATACCGTATTGGCTCGAATATAGGCCGCACTTTTTCCACCCACTTTAAGTCTTTAAAGTGGGGGTGCGGCCTATATTCGGGGTCTAGCGCCCGATGCCCGGGACATCCAGTCTCGGGCACCAGGCAGGCAGCGGGCTTAGGATACAGATCCCCCGCAGCAGTGCAGGGGACCTGTATCCTACTCTCTGATATGCTCAGACAGCCTCCCCTGCCAGCACTTTCCACGGGGGGGGGTGCCGGCACGGGAGGTTGTCTAAGCGCATTGTGCGGACGGTCACCGGCTGCGGCGATGCGGGTAAACAGCCTCCGCTGCCGGCACGTCTGCACGATGTGCTTTAACAATCTCCCTTGCCGGGAATTCCCACGGGGGGAGTCCCAGCAAGGGAGATTGTTAAAGCACATCGTGCAGATGTCCCGGCAGCGGAGGTTGTTTACCCACATCGCCGCAGCCGGTGACCGTCCGCACGATGTGTTTTACCTCTGCCCTCAAGACTTACCAGAGCAGACTGGTATACGCGTATACAACTTCCGCTGAGTGCCGGCACCGGAAGTTGTACACGCGTATTGTGTAGATGTCCCCCGCCGGCCCCGCAAGACACCCGGGAGTCTGCTCTGGTAAATCGGGGGGGGGCAGAGTGGCAGCATATCTCGGGGGGGGCAGTGGCAGGATATCTCGGGGGGGAGGACAGTGGCAGCATAGCTCGGGGGGGGGACAGTGGCAGCATATCTCCGGGGGGAGGACAGCGTGGCAGCATATCTCGGGGGGGAGACAGAGTGGCAGCATGTTTTTTTGGTGCTTTTTTAAAGAAAAAAACTTTTTCTTTTAAAAAGCACCAAACTTTTAGGGTGCAGCCTATATACGGGGGCGGCTTATATCCGAGCCAATACGGTATGTCCTCAGTATATATACCCAATGATTATATGTTTTTTACTTTTTTCCAAGTTATAGGGCAATAAGTACAAGTTGCTATGTCAAGGCCAATTATTTTTTTCAACTCTAGTAATCCTGCCCCCACGTCTTATTTGAAACATCTTTCAAGCTGGCCAAATCAGTTTACCCCCATCAAACCATATATTTTGTAGGGGGGTTTCCCACACAGTGTATTTCATAAATTAAAGCTTCTGGTATTCCTCACTTCTAAACAACACCCTAAGATATTGTAAGTTGTAGATTTAAAATGCTGGTATTTTAACACTTTCTATGTATTAAATCTACCACCAGCCTTTGTTAGAGTCTGTGATAGCAATTCTTTTGTGTTTTTTTTCCACACAAATTGTACTGCAATATGCATTTACAGCTCCTGGTATATGTCACCTCCAAACAACACTCTAATATGTGTTCAGTAACATCTCCTGAGTCCAGTGATACCACCCATTCAGGGATTTGTTGGATTGTTTGGGGGATAAAAGGCCACATTTGAGACATTCAGTTTATCAAGTTGGAATTACAGCACCACCCCTCATGTGTGACAACTTGAAACCAAAGACCAACATCCATTGTCTCCTCAAGTATGGACTTATTAGGATTTGACTAAACAATTGGTTGGGAGTTTTCCTAACTCTGACTCATATTTGATTTTCAAATGTTATTACTATTTTTTTTCATTTATTTTCATTTGTTAACTTTGTGACCCAAATTGATATATCTACCACCAGCTGGGTAGTCAAACCTGGTATACACCCTTTGTAATTATCCCTTGTTTTGGGATAACTACAATTTACAACCAAATGGTACAATACAAAATAACAAAAAAAAACTAATAAAAAATTATGAATTATTTAAATAATTATGATTATACATTTATCTTACGGCATTATCTCCCAAACGATAAATGACATACTGTTTTAGCAAATGTGATTACAGGTGTGGCTATGAGCAAGGCTTTACCAAGACATTTTAGTGTGACCATGTGACATATTGATTACTATTTATGTAACCAAGTAAATGTGTTAAAGAATGCTGTTTCAATACAGGTTATTGTGTGTCTGTAGGTCTGTGTGACACTGACACACTGAAACCCACCACACATTATGATCTAGAAATAAAGAGACAATAGAATGTAGATCCTGGAAAGGGGCTGTACCTACTAAAGAGACACACTTGGGAGGTAGTGGAAAGTCCTTAAATCTATACACGTTTTTGAAGGTAATATAACCAAGTAGTCAATAGGAACAATAGATCCTAACGAAGTGCAGGTATTGGTAGATCATTCCATGTCTGCATGAGAATAACTTACCCCCACTGATTTGTACTGTTAACATAGTTAAAATGATACCATTTATTGGCTAACTGAGAGTTTGATTGCGAGCTTTCGAGACCAAGTTGTTAGGTCCCTTCCTCAGGCATTAATCAGGGACCTAACAACTTGGTCTCCAAAGCTTGCAATCAAACTCTTAGTTAGCCAATAAATGGTATCATTTTAACTATACTTTTCTCCTGTTTTCTCAACGGCTAACACGGTACAAAACCTTTTTCCTGTTAACATAAGCATACAGTCCAAACTGATATATATTATCTGTATTATTCAGCTGCTCCCAACAACGGTATCCTCAGACCCCAGCACATCAGTGCAAAATATTATTTGTATTTTCAGCTCCAGATTCATAAATATATTACAGTGTAATATTTTTGGTGGTATGAAAGTTAAATACATTTTTAAATATGAAGCATTCAATGTTACAACACTAACAATTCTTTCCTTTTGAGGATGCTGAGAGCATTATACCATCTGATATAACTACTTTGTTGGTATAATTTGAGATATCGATAGGCATGAAGGGCATTGCTTACCCATTCTCATTAACAATTGCTTGTAGAGATCTATGTTTGAAGAAATCAAGTGCAAATGCGTTAAGCATCAGTTTTCTTCCAGAAGGATCTTTTTTCTGCAGCGGTAGGATTGGAATGTGCTTGTCTGGAATTTGAGCTGTCTGTAACATGAGCTGTAAAATTCATGTTTTTCGTTGATCAAAAGCCATTATAATCACAATGGTATGGTATGGTCCCAGCCCCAGGCTTTAAACTAAATTATTTTATCAAAATTAGTTTTGGTTCCTCATTGAAGATTACTGCTTCTGTTTTCTGACCTAAAGAATCATGAATCCTGGCAAATTCTCTCTCATTTACTTAATATTAGACAACAGATAGCTTAATAAGTATAGATGTCTTCTCTTATAAGCACAGGATAGTTGGAGCAGAAAACAATGGCTAAAGTAATTCAGTAAACCTATACCACTGGCAAGAACCGAGGACAACTTTATTATGAAAAAAGGTACATTTTTCCTGCATTAAAATTTAAAATTCAGAAATTTTGAAATTTTCCGTAACAAGAAAAATAAATATTAAAATGATTACCTTTTTCTACTATCTTTAAACATTATTGTCCAAACAATTTCCTAATGTGTTTGTACATGTACAAGGTATGTGCGATGCATCTTTATTATACTAATGCACAAACATTCATCTGCATTAGCTATCATATACACTTACTCATTTACACACTTACACTGTTGACATTTTCCATAGCAAACAGATTGTGATCTGAATTCCCAGACAGACATGCAAAAGGGGAGATTCCACTTCTTTCTTCATCACAATCCATGACATGGTTCACCAACTGAGAATCTGTACACTCTTTACCTGAGAAACCTAATCATGAATACTGTGTTACAAATAAAGCCTCCAGATTCGCAGGAATGTGAAACATTTTCTTAATTTTGTTTCATGTTAAATAAATAGTCATGTACAAAATGTATTACACCCCATTAAGGACTTTGCAAGTTGTTTCTAAGAGCATGCAATCTTACATTTTGTAAGCATCCAGAGCAGGCATGCAAGTTCAATGAAAACTTGCCTCGTATGTCCTCATCTGAAACTGGCAAAAAAACTGCCCCCTACCACTGTTATACTTGTTTGTTTGTTTATTTTTACTATGAAGTGATACTATGATCTCCATCTAGGAGGGAAAAACACCCTTTATGTCTAAGTCTATCTCCTTTGCTAATGCTTGCACAGACTATGGAGTTTTGGAGGTGAATGGTATTCCCTTGGGTTCATTGCTGAAGCAAATCACAAGCACATTGACAGTGATTGTACATTTTTAGGGTGCCTATGTAAAAGCAATATTAGGGATCTTCTATCATCTATCTTTTAATCTCCCTCTGTTTTATTTTGAAGGTCTAACATTCTTGTGAAATGAGATATTATTGCTAAAATATCACCCCAACAACTCTGAATGTAATAGTATTTGCTGTATTTTACTTTATGCACATAAGTCTTTGTTTGCCCAAATTGTGCATATTTTATTATGCAAATCTAGATGCACTTACTTATTTCTGAAAATGGAAGCTGGCATTCCTTCTCCATATCAGCTAGTTTTGCTGCTGTAAAGAGGCAATGTCCAAATATTGTTGCTACATTCTTGTTGTGCTCTTTGACAGCAGAAGAAAAATCATCGGGGAGTGGGTCAAGGAAAACCTAAAACAACAATATTAAATAACACCATTGAATTCAACATTGACAAATAAAACTATGTTTTATTTATTGTCTGTTATTTTTTTTTAAATGACAATCTGTTTAACTACTAGTGTTAGTTGGCAGAGTTTTTCTGCTTTTTGAGGAAAACACCTTCAAAACTTAAGTGAATTTCTACACTGGCTACAAAACAAACTTATTTATATGACTTAAAGATTAAAATAAATATCTGTTTGGTAGTATTGGTTACCTCATCATGAAATGGCCTATTAAGTATCTTGTGCAACCAATTTATTCTGTAAGGACTCATTTCCACGTCATGTGGTGTGACAGTTCAAAATTGTTGAGAAAGGGCTCTTCCGACCTGGACCACACTGCCAGGTCAGAAAGGTCCTTTCTAAACTATTTTGAACCAGCACGGAGAGGCCGCTCAATTTTGAATATGTATATTAAATAAAAATGGGATTCCACTATAAGTTCTGTTGTATTCAATACCTTTGACTGGTGAAATTTAACATGACGGCTCATAAAATGTGGTACAAAGTAGTTTCTTGCAAACAGATTTGCCAGAATCAGCACAAGACTTTCCATAACAGAATCTGGGAATTTGTTTGGATCTGTGTGGAGAAAAAAAAAGGTATGTAAATAGAAGGTAATAGAGCAACAGCTGAATTACAAAGGATGCAAAAATAATTATTATCTATAGAATAAAAGAAAATATCTTTAGAATTTTAGAGGACACTTAACAGCCTGGGTAGGGGGGAAGCCAACTAAGTGGTCCACTGATAAATCAGCCCATAACACACCTGGCAGAAAACATGCCGTACGTGCACTATCCAATTGTGTCCAAAATGCATTTACAGAAATGAAATGCATAGAAAACACATAGAAGCTGAAAAAAATAGTCAAGTTCACACTTCAGAACCTTGTAACTATATGTAGACTTGTAAAAACGCACTTCAGGTAGTGGTCCAAAATGTTTAAATCAGACAAGCCCAGGGAGAAATTGTCCCCCAATGTCACTCTTCGTCTTCTGGTTTATATATCAGTTTTAAGCCTGACCAGACTTATAAACAAACTTGGGAACTTTCTGGCTCCAGCTGCCTTGAGCAACTTCCCCCCCTCAAAGCGAGATGGAGGTTCCCGCTGATGTCAGTGGGTGTTCCCACTGTCGTCACAGAATAGGGGGCACTGTTGGAGGGGAAATAGGTGGGGAGTAGGGCATGCCACATTGACTCTCTCGTGTCCTGGAGATTTCTCAGCAGAGGCGGGAGAACCGGAGAGGCAGCGGTTCACCCAGAGTTTCCCAAGTATGCTTATATAGATTAAGTGCAGGATCTCACTAGAGGTGGGAATTGCCACTTGTGGATTTTCCTCTACACTTCAATATATTCCTTCACTATATATTTAAAGGTCCATTGTAGATCTTTGCTACATGCTTACTGTTGGTATTGCAATAATTTATAAAGTTAAAATAAATAAAATAAAATAATTTATTTATGTTCCACCATTGTTTAGTTGTAGTAACATATCTACTTAGCTCCCAATTTTTGACTGTTAATCAAGTTTTTTTCCCCAGTTTCCACACTCATCCATATTTTGCTCACGTATGTTTGTGTTTTTATTTATTTAAGTGATAAAATATTTACTATACAATTCACAGTATAAAAAAAGGGGATGTACAATAAGTGCTGTCAATTAAGTTATGTAGTATAGAGATCTTTTGATTGGGGTACAATAGGTAAGAATACATTAGGAAAGAATGTCCCTGCCTCATAGAGCTTACATTCTGCTCATGTTATATAGTAAAAACTTCCACAGAAAAAAAAGTGAAAAACAAAGCAATAGAGTTGCACATACTTTTTTTGCATGGCTGACACAACTTCCGAAAGAGACCTTTTTTGAGAAAGCTGACAAAGACATAATTTGATGGCTCGTGGTAATGTAAATGTGTAACCAGTCCAGTAAATAACATAGGCTTACAATCTTGATCCAAATATCCCTAAGAAAAGGAGTAATAAACATGGCATAATTTAAGAAAATATAGGAAGGTTAAAGAAGCAGATTCCCTAGAGAGATTATCCTTATGCATTGTTCAGGGCAGTTCTGAATTATTTAAGTTACTCCTACAACTGCAGGTTGGTATAATACCTAAAAACCTTGTGTCAGGTCAGTTTAAAGATAACCTTATCTAATCCCCTTTAGTTTTTTTTTTACCTAAATATATTCATTTTTTATCTATCCTTTTAAACATATTATGATAAGAAATTATTTCTGCATTTATTTTGATATTTTCACTGAAACACCACTTACAGGGTGAGTACATATTGTAGCATAATCCGCTACATATGCTTCACCCACTACATATGCTTCAATAAAATAGCCTTCTCACAAATTGCAGGAATAATACATTAAAAATAGACAAGTGTGTTGTGTGTGTATGCTGTGCAGCCGAGGCTAATACAGCATCAACCGTGATGATCAAAGTCATTGGCAGTGCCAAAGTTCTGTATCATTCTAATGATGCTATATCCTATTGGAATGAGTAGAAAATATTAGCCCCACCTTTTACTATATATGCCCCACCATTTGGGCAGGACAAGTATTAAGCCCCTCCCTCTGGAAACATTTCTGTGGACACCCTTACAAAGTTACTCTATATACTGTTTTCAAAATTTCCAAGATCACTGTAATTTAGTTAATTCTATACAAATAAGATCACAACTAGGTTGCAGTGCATCACATACCAAGGTGGTTATATCAAGGTATTAAGATTGAACACATACCTCATGGATTAGGTAGTGGAGTGAAAAGAGACTAAATAGTTTTAACAGATGTGTTTCCCGGGGTTGTTTGTATGTCATAAGAGAGTGCATCAAAATCGATAAAGCCTATAAATAGAATTAAAAAAAAAGACAAATATAAATGTTAATTTATTGTTCCTGATGTCTGTAATTTCACGCTAGTTGATACCCTATTCATGCCTTAATCCAGTTTACCTTTGCCTTGGCATCTTCTTTGTCATCTGCTCGTGCAGCCAGCAACATCAGCCGCAGTATCAAACTAATACTTAATGGAAACTGGCCTTTTAATTGAGGGACATTGGATTTCAAGAGTTTCTTCACTTTAGGCATTGGAATGCCAAAAAAGAAGACATTTCCCAATAGATCTTGGCCTCGCCTTCCAGCACGTCCCGACATCTAAGAGAAGACCACAACATAGAAAGTCGTATATTAAAACACATCCGAATGGCAATATGTAGAGCAAGGTTGCCAACTGTCTGTGAACTTCCTTTTAGTGACTAGAAACAAAACTAAATCTGACACAATAAAAATGCTACCACTTAAAATGTGAGATAAATACATAAAAAATATTATTTTGTAAAATCATATTTAAAGGTTACCAATATTTCAGATCAAACGGGCATCTCCAAATTATTCTTGGTTATAACCATTGGCTTACAAAAAAATATCAGTTTAATATCTCCAACTGCAAAATATGCATATTTCTTGTGTATTACATCTGCATACATTGATAGAAATACATCATTTATAGAAATACATCCAATTTGAATGTTCTATGTACATGATAAAGAAATATACAGGATAAAATACGTAGTGTCGTTTAGATTCATAAAGACAAAATTCATTAAGACAAAATTAATTAAAACACCACACATGTATAAATAAAATGTAATATATTCAATATACGTTTTTAAGAGAGAAAGTCAGGGATGTATAGATAGATTCAATTCCGGTACAATGTAGGCTTCTGAGAATTATCTGTGTTTTGTTGGTATGGAAGGGTATGCATCAGTTCAGATTTTATCTTAATACTAGTTTATCTAGGGTTGACTATGATCATAAAATATAATTTTATTTGCTTTCATCCGGATCAGTTAAAATGGAACTAGTTGATTGGTTTATTCTTTTACTATGGAATTATCTAGAAAATATGCCATGCAGTTAATGCAGTGCCATATAATATTTGGACAATCAAAACCAATACTTTGCTGAATACATTTAGAATGCTATCCTTGCAAGTTATGATGGATCACAGTCATGATAGCCACATGTGCATGTCTTTATTGTTTTAATAGATCATTAGCCTGTCGTTCACATTCTTATGACATACTATATATTATACACCGTTCATTTAAATATTGTTGAACCTTTAATTATGCATAGTTACCTGTCTATAGTTCAGTGCATCAAGGTAAATGGAATCTTCCAGGAACACCACAGACCTACAGGGCATGTTGATTCCAAGAGCTAGTGTACCAGTAGCTGTTACAACCTTTAAATAATACACACAGTGTTAAGTTTAGTTTCTTAAAGGGGCAAGTTATGTAGCATAACAGTGTTCATTACACAGTAAGAATACAGTATATATGGTCCTATGGCCTCAAATCATCGCACAAATAACATAATCATAAATTATACAGATCAGGATCTTTAGCACTAAATATGGTTTTACCTTAGCCGAATTATTAATGATATTAACAGTGGCACCTTTTTCCCCCAATGAATTAAATATTTGAAGTCAGCCTTCAAATTAGCTTTAATATTGAATATATATATATATATATATATATATATGTAACACACTGAAATAAAATTTCCACTTAGCCATGGAGTAATACTTACTCTCATATGTCCCAGTCTGAACAACATCTCAACAAAACGCCTTTCCTTCTCCTGCATGGCTCCATGATGATAACCAATCCCCCTTTCAGCCAAATATTTTAATTTTTCTGCATTTCTGGTACTTCTAAGTTTTTCAAACATGGTCATGAGGGTCTACAACATAAATAATTTGCATGTGATCAATTGATTTGTCTTTATAAAATACTATATAACAGTAGAGCTAAAATAATTAAATAGGACCATGAAACGCCAGCCCTGACCCTTGTCTCATACACCCCTGTGAGTCATTCTAGCATGAGAAATATAGCACTACATTGAACATGTCCTTTCTTTGTGTTGTGTAACACTATTTTAAATGGGTACATTTAGTTTTGCTATAGTTACATTTAGATGAAAATCTTATACAGTGAACATTTTTCTAGGGAAACATCTTGCACTTACACATACTCTCATCACACTCAGATGTCTATTCTCTAAAATGCTTAATCTTTTATATTGCCTTTGTACATCTTACGTACATGCATACACCTTAGAGCCCTGTTTTTAATCTTTTATGTTATTGTTGTTATTGGTGTTTGTGCTTTTAACCCCTTCAATCCCAGGAGTTTTTGGTACCTCAAGTCACAGAGCAATTTTGCCATTTTTGCGCTATGTCGGTTCAGCGATTATTCTCTTTTCCTGTCAATAGTGTACCCATGTAAACTATATATTGTTTTTTTGAAGAGAGATAGAGATTTCTTTTGATACCATAGTTGGATGATTAGCTGACAATTTAGAATGAGAAATTTAGTAAAAACTAGCTAAAATTAGAAAAAAACACCTAATTTTTTTTAAAATTTTCCCTCTGAATCCTCACAAAATTAGGTAAAGTGATGGAAAATCCCCTCCAAGTTTATCAATTCAGGTGTCCTGATTTCAGAAATACCTAATTTATATAGATTTTCCAGCACCAGGGAACATACTATAAGGTATACATTTTTTGTAGAATTTTTTTGCTTATGGCTTAACGGGTTTGGGGGTTGTGAACGAGGGCAGGCGGGTTATACTGGGTAGATGTTATGCTAGTGCAATGGGCTGTAAGGTTTTTTAATTTTTTTTATGATTATTTTTTTTTTATATATATATATTTTTTATATATATATATATATTTATATATATATATATATATATATATATATATATTTTTTTTCTTTAAATGGTTAGAGGTCCTCTTAGGGACCTCCTGAACATGCCGGTGATGTCACAATGGCATCACTTAGCTCACATAATTATTTTTTTTATTATTTATATTATTATTTTAATGATTTTTTTATTATTTTTTAAATGAATAAAGTTTTTTTTTTTCTGCTTCTCTGTTTCAGGACGGGAGGGGGGTGAGACATGTTTCTCACTCCCCCCCCGCGACCCCCTGCACCGATCACACTGTCATCTCTATGCAGGTCCTCACAGAGGTGCATAGAGATCGCAGCGTCTGTGCCTCATTGGAGGACAGGATATCCCTTGCAGGGGAAACTTGCGATCGGGCAGTTTCAAATGTAACAGCCGGAAGCTGTTACATCAGATCAGACAGCAGAAAGCCGGCAATGCCGGCTTCTGCTGTCAGGGGGGAGTCCAGGCTGTGAAAGGACAGCCTGATCTCCCGTGCAGCGGCAGGGATGGGTCCCTGACACTGCAAGAAGGGCTGGACATACCGGTACGTCCATAGGGAATTCTTGGAATGCGTTTTTTTGGACGCACCGGTATGTCCATAGGGGATTGAAGGGGTTAAGGATTCCAACAGTCATGTGTGAGACTTGCTATGGGACATAATGATGGTTGGTCTTACGTAGCTTAATTGGTTTTTGTTTAGTAGTCCATTGTTAGGAGTGTGATGCAGTCAGACTTATTCAAAGTTACTTCAATAGAAGTGAGTTGTACATGATCTGGCCTCAGGTTCTATCTTACACAAAAACAAAAACTGTCTGCGCTTCTTACCCTAATAAAGTTGGCAACAAATATATAAAAATAATATAAATGAGAGGTTTTGGTTATATGAATTGGCCAAAGCATAATTAAGCTCACCCGTCACCTCAAGGCACACTCTCAATAGGGTGAGAACCTACTCTCACCTCCTACATAGTGGGCACACAGCAGGTTATACTGCTACCAAAACCTTATTAATGTGTTGGGGGAGGTGCAATTAAACCTCCTCCCCATTAACCCCTGGACAGCAAGCTGCAACCAGACAAATGAAGAGTCAACAGCCTCAAATATGTGCAAACGGGGAAAAGAATAAATGTTGGTGCGCTAAGCTAGTCTCAGGCTCAAATAATACAAATGTATAGTTTGAGGCCTACCAAACTGTGTGAGCATGCTGCAAATACAGTGTATTGGCTGTACAATGTATACAAAAAACAAACTGTCTGTGCTTCTTACCGGGTTCTATCTTGTAAGTATTTTACAGTAGTACATTAGTAGTGTCCAATTGCGCTCATTTTTACAATACTTCATTTTGACCCTGACACTGATCAGTGGAAACCATGGTATTAATGCTTCAGCCATTTCCTAAAACTACATTCTAAACCTCAGGATAAAGAATTTGCAGTCTTTCTTACTGTTATAGGACCCAGGATCTATCATACATTCTCTAGCAGAAAAGCAGCCTATCAGGCACTACTGTTTTATAGCAGGAAACAAGCTGCGAATGAATGTGAAAGAATATGCATCTGTTTTGAGGAAATTGGCCACATTTTGTTGAGGGGTTAAACACAGCCTTAAGAGACATGTTTGTAACTGGGATCAGAGCCGAGATTAAAAAATCTTGTAACAAAACTCCCCTTTCTCACTATCTATCCCCATTTATCACTATCTACCACCTCTGCCCCTTCTCACTGCCTTCCCCCCTCTGCCCCTTCTCACTATCTACCACCTCTGCCCCTTCTCATTGCCTTCCCCCCTCTGCCCCTTCTCACTATCTACCACCTCTGCCCCTTCTCACTGCCCCCTCTGCCCCTTCTCACTGCCTTCCCCTCCCCCCTCTGCCCCTTCTCACTATCTACGCCCTCTCCCTACTTCTCATTATCCTTACTTACATTGTTGAGTCCTGCGGTGGGAGCAGGAGGCGTCCGTCTTCCTGCGGTGCGCGCTTCACAGGTGAGCGCCGGAATATTCTGGCGCTCAGCATGAAACGCTGGCACTGCCACGGAGTCACGGAGAGTGAGGGGGGCCGAGCGGTTGCTGAAAACTTCACGAGCGTTTTTTAACATAAATGTTAAATAAAGTAAAAAAAAAACAAAGCAAAAAAAACCCCGATGCTTTAATTTAAGTCCCGGGCACTGGGGCAGGCGCCCCTGTTGCCATGGCGCACAGGTCGTACATCCCTAAGGCTGGCTCTAACTGCGATGAAATGCTATACTACCCATAAATGCTTTAACTGAAGGAAATTTCAACTTTTGGTAAGTAAGGCATTAGAGGTCACCAGTGTGACGGCATTTGCTACAAAGTATGTATTTCAGTTAAATGATAAAACAACAAAAGAGGAACTGGAACTTTCTAAGACTGAAGTAACCAGCAAAACAGATACAACATGAAGATACGGATTACAAAAATACCAGTAGGATAAAGCAACGTAGACAGTGTTTCTATTGTGGTGGTCGGCTTTACAATGCCAACACATGATGTTTCAAAATGCAGAAAGGTACAAGTGTGGCAAACATATTAAGAAAGTATGCAGAAAAAAAGCATATTATATAAGACAATAGAAAAGTGATTCTGATTTTAAAACTGAAAGACAAACTGAAGGACAAAGTAAAAAATTAAGAAGATATAACAAAGGAAAAATCAGTATGTGATGATAAATAACAAGAAGCCTCATATGGACTTAGATAAAAGCGCGGCAGTTCCAGTCATCAAAGAACATAATTGGAAATGAATGTATGGATATTATAAATGAAAGCGAGATTACAGGCTTCAATGGAAATTATGAAGACTTTCGGATGTGTATAGTTTGGTGTGAAATAAAATAGAACTAGAGATCAAAATATAAATAAGGCGTATGTATGTATATATAACAAGTATTAAGACAATGGAAAAGATTATGCATGTTAGAGAATAGATGCCTGGGTGCGATAAGAGTGCATAAAATGTGCAAGTGTAAGAATGTTATAGAATTCAAATTCTGTAATGATGAAAAAAATACAGGTAAAAATTACATATGTCAGCCAGTATGCCAACCTTCTTCCATCTCTGACACACCTGCTTTTGAGGATTACAACTTCCATCAGCATTCTGGTGGTAGTTGTTAAAGTCAACAAAAGTTTACTGATCATATTAAAAGAAAACATTAAAGAGCTTTATTATTATTATATTATTTAATATAGCCATATTATAAGCAGCCATAGAAGGCCAGTTCCTACCTAAATGCAATGATTGAACTTTATTTATTTTTTTTCTATTATTGTTGGAGAAGCTGTCGATTCATATGTAACCAATCTGCAGCTTTCTCTCTTTTTCAGAGCAAGCCAGTATGTTTAACATAAAATGCAGGGATTTTCTCTATACTCTAGACTGTCTCCTGGAGGTAGTAAAACGCCTACTAGTTAGCTCATGACGCTACACTTAAACGTGGAGAGGGGACCTCAGAGTGCCACAATATATGTGGTATTTGTTTATCACTGGGTCAGCTACATGCCACATTTGTAGCTGGTATAAGTGTTTGTGTGTTAGCATGGATGTGTAAGTGGTGTAAGATGATGTGCGTTATTAGCATGCGTGTGTAAGTATATGTGAGTATGAATGTATATGTGTAAGGTTTTGTGTATGAGAGCATGAATGTGTAAGTGTGTTACGATATATGCGTATGTGTAAGTGTGTGTTAACATGGATGTGTATGTCTAAGTGTTTGTGTGTGAGCATGTATGTGTAAGTGGTGTGTATTAGCATGAGTTTGTTAAGCTGGTTTGTGGCAAAGAAGGCACAGACAAGCGGTTTGGAGGCACTAACAAGCTGTTTGGTGGCAAAGATGGCACAGGCAGCCTCTTCGGGGTACGAACATGGCACAGGCAGGCTGTCTAGGAACACCGATAAGCTGTTTGGTGGGAAAATAAGTCACAGGCAGGATGTTTAGGGGCAAAGATGGCACAAGCAGGCTGTTTGGTTGAACTGACACACTGTTTTGGGGGCAGAGATGGCACAAGCAGACTGTTTGGGGCTATCATGGCACTGGTAAGCCATTTGGTGGCACAGGAGGCACTCACAAGCTGTTTGAGTAGAAAGGAGGCACTGCAGGACATGTTGCTTTGTGAAGATTGTGTTTTTGCATACTCTTGGTAGCAGTGGTAGGTCCCACAGATTAGACAAATTAGCATACTAAGACATCACTTCAGTGTTGTCAAATGTTCAATTGATTATTGTGACCTATCCGTTTCATAAATAAATTGAGTTCTACTAGTATCATCTGAATTTCGAGAAGATTACATGAAGCTCATATGTTTTTGACACACTAGCCTGAATGTGATGTAAATCTATTCATTTTCTGGTGTATACAGCACATAGGGTGTACCCGTTACTTCTTTGTTATACCCAATTACAGAATCAGTAATATGATTACATTCTAGCATATCTTTTAAAATACGTTAAGATGATTCAGATTGCATAGTTTGCAGGTTCACCTCTTTGTCTATGTTGGTCTCATCAGCGTAGGTAGCACCTGGTGGTATTTCATTAATCTTCTGAAGTCTTTTTTGTAACATTTCATAACTAGTCCGATTTAATATCAATGCATCTTCTTTGCTTGATGATCTGATGAAGCAGAGAAGCAACATTTTAAGGCAATTTAAGTCTAATCAAATTAAAGTATCAAAAAGTATTTAAAAATGTAATAAATTGCAGGCAAAAACACTTGTGACAACAATGCATCTGTGCTACACTATTTCGATGTCCTATAATTAGATATGTTACTTATATTGTGTTTGCTTGTTTATAAATGGCTCTCATTTTTGTTCTCACATTATAGCCAATAGGCTTACAACAGCAGGTCCAGGGGTGAGGCAGTTCTCCGGCAGTAAAACCAGTGGGCACATTGTCCCCTTGGGTGATCAGACTCCTCTTCGTGCCACTAATAAATGGCCCATTTAGACTGTTATGTGACATAGCATGTGTACATACTAGGATATCAAACAGAACTAAACCAAGAAGAATCAGACAGTAAATTTTGAATTTCCACCTTCAATTTCCAAGTTGTGGTGCTCAAGCTACATATAAAGTAGCAGGCATAATGCAAATGAGGGACCCCATGCAAGCAGGTATGGAATAAACAATGACATATATTGTGTCCTTCAAATCCCAAAGTGCATTAGAAACTTTTAGAATGCTTTAAAAGTTTTTTTGCCCATATTGGCATACACGTATTTGCTGGCCATACTCAGTATGCTGAAGGATTTTGCCACTCCTCGTCTGAGGAAGTTTCCTGGAATGTTAGGCTACTAAAGTCATTCCAGCATGTCTTAAGGTAAGTATGTGTCTGTAGTGGTCCCAGAAAAGGAACTACTGAGACACAAGAGGGATCCATAAATTCTCGAACTGTCACATGCAACAAGGTACACATGGTCACATGGTTGGATGGATGGATATCTTAGTATATTTTAGTATATTTTAGTATATTTTAGTATACTTTAAACTTTTTAAAGAAGCTCTTCATTGCAACCTTCAGGTAAGTTAATTCAAACATATAACATGAAGCCTGCAAGCATTCAGATTGAAAAGATGTACCGTACTTACTGTTGAGATTTTTTCAGTTTTCTGGATTTTGTTTCAAGTTTCTTAATTTCTATATCAACTTTTACTGTTTGCTTCGCTTCAGATATCTCAGTTAGAGAACACAACAAATCTTCTGACAGTCTTTCCACTAGAATTTTATTGAACCTTAATAAAATGATAGAAAAATATTGTCATAATGTATAAATTAACAGTAAAGACAATTATAGACTGTGAAGTGGTCCAACAATTGTGTGGCATGGAGCTAAAACACCAGTATGCAATTTAACATACTTAATGGACACTCATCCCCAAGATGCATATCCCATATGATGTCTATATATTGACTCCCCTTAGTACATATCTAGGGCTGGACTGGGGTTAAAACTTGGTCTTACAACCTTTTGGCACATACCTAAGCTTTTCTAAGGTAAACTAGTCTTTAAATATCCCAAAACAAGTATGTACTGCAATTAGTTTCACAAAAAAATGTTTTGCCAAAAACTGCAAAGTCAATTCCCTCTGAAATCATTGAGTTGACTTTCGAAACACCTCCCCCTAATTACTATGCATTTTGCAGGGCCAGCTGAGCCCCCTTGTATGGGAATCTAATTTGGGTTGGGCGTTCATGATAGAAATTTATATCAGGGTGATGAAAAACTAAATTTTTCTCTTTTGCTGAACGTAGCCCACAGTGTCCTTTAGACAGCCCAACAAGAGCTGTCTATATACCGTATTTGCTCGATTATAAAACAAGGTTTTTATATTCCTCTCTGGCAGCCGGTGAATGTCTGTGCATAAGGCATACCAGGGGGCAAAGTGGCATATAGGGGCAGAGTGGCATATAGTGGGGGTATAAGGCATATCGGGGTGGTAGAATGGCATATAGGAGGTATAAGGCATAGCTGGGGGGCAGAGTAGCAAACCATGTGGCAGATGTTCATAACTGGGGAGCTGGTTGGCAAATAAAAAGAAATAAAAAAATCAGTTTTTATTAAAAAAAATCGTTTACATGTGAATTAGTATTTACTAGTAAAACTTTTTTCCTATAGGGTAGTCTTATATTCAGGCATTTTCTTTTTTTCTAAATTAATATTCAAATGTTGGGGGGTCATCTTTTATTCAATATACAGTAATTTTAGTTTGTTTTAATTTTTTAATGAAAAATATTCACAAAAACATATAAATATGCAACTTACGCAAAAAACAGCGCAGGGAGTTTATTTTCTTCCTTAAGTTTTTCAACAAGTTTTGGAAACAATTCTTCACACATCATTCCAGGAGGTGGCTCAGCAACTTGAAGATGCTTAAGAACATCACCTGTCTAAAGAAAATTTATAGATAAATCAAAAATTAAACATCAATTATGTAGAGAAAGATCTTTTAAAAAATACATTGAAATGAGGGATAGTTTTTTCCTACTAACTGTGACAAAAATCTTACTACTGTTCAGTCCCAAGATCATTCTTCAGCAATGGAAACCACAGTGCTCATGCACAGCAAAGTATTCTACAGGAGGGCAACACACAGGCAGCCTACAGTGCCTCCTATCCATTCACCTACTCCCCCCAAATGTATGTTCCTGCACCCATGTTGGTGTCACACATTCATATTGTGGAAGGTATAGGCTGGAGCCAGATCCTTCATCCACTGTTCAGGGGTAAGCCTAGGCCTACTGGTGTATTTTGTAATAAAAAACACACACATTTTAACACGCAAACTTGCTTTAACACATACTCACTCTAACAACATACACACACTATCTCCCTCCCCTCCCTTACAACACTAACCCTAGGCTTACCCTTGATCCTCTAACACCATAAGACAACACACACACTCACACTAACACCATACTCCCACTCACACATAAATGATGATACCAAATAAAAACGTACACTCATGCTAACACCATAGGTTAACAAACATGCACACTGCAACTTCATATCCTGACACATGCACGCATGTTAACATTATACACTTATACACTGTAACACAATATACTGACAAACACATACAAGTCATACACTGACACACACTCTAACACCATATAGTAACACACACACACATGCTAATAGCAAATGTTCATACTAAATCCATAATCTCACACTCTAACACCAAACATATGCACACTCTGATGCCATACAGTAACACACACTCTAACACCATACCCAAACATACATACAGCACTCCATTTCCCATTATCACTGCGGATCACTACGGATGGTATTTTGTCTTATCAGCAACAGTGTTTGTTTGGAGTGGAATCTGACAATTTAAGAGACCCTGCCCTAGTAATGTCACCTTTTTATCAATCAATTTCCTATGACAGAATTCTTCATTTAGACCAAGGCATACTTTTAAATTGAGAATGTTAACGCACCTATGTTAAGCTGATTAGTGCCTGTAAACTTTATGTAGAACTGAGAAGCCATATCATAAAAATAGGAGGTTTGATATTTTAGATGTCATGCAGTGATGTAGCCATATAGAGGCACAATAAGGCACTAGAATTCTGAAATTTGTCCATTAAGATACAAAATGTTAATATATGATATATGCTGATAATACCGTACCAACATTTAATACAAGCTCTTCATTACCTTCTCAGCATGCCCATTTTTTGTCCAGTTAATTAATTCTGTCTTCAGTTCTTCTTCAAATTTGCTTGACTCATTTTTTGTAATGATTATTTTGTCTTTGATATGCATGTTCTCCTCAGGATCCAGTTCCTTTGTCAATAAAAAATTACATTGGAACATTGTATTTGATCATTATTGTTATTGAGGTGGTGTAAACCAAATACCGGGGTGTGTCAATTGACCGCATGCAAATTAATTTATTGGTTAAGAAAATGATTGAATGTTACATGAGCTTTTGGGACCTCAGAGGAGTTTTGTTTAGATGGCAGATCTCAATTTACACCATAGATGGTTCATCAAATGCATCATGCCAAGATAAAAACCCAACCATTATGGCACTTACAGGGAATGACCAAAACTTACAGACCATAGTATATATGTTGAATCTTGGGGTAACTTGTAGTGATCTACTTTGACAATAAAATATCACTTTCACCGTATCTGAATAGCTCCTTAACGATGTCTAAAGCTTTCAGAAATACACATGATTCTTTACTAAACACCTCAGAGCGTAGAAAGCAAATATTGGTTGCATTTCTCATGTTGTCAATCAGTTGTATTCATTTAACTGGGAGTTTACAAGTGGGTTGAGGACTTTTAAGGTTCTGACTTCATTTTGATTACTCAAGGGTCGCCTCCAGCAAGTTCCAAGAATATGGGGAGGTTTCTCGAATGCCATGTCACAAATCTAAATGTACATTATAAAGAGCCAAATCAGCCTTTCTCGCCTTGCAGGAGAAGCACAGTGTGGTGGAACCCTCACAATAAAAGCAGGTAATATATCTGCAGACTCAAAAGTTTATGTCAGACCCTAGGATTTCCTAAATATGAAATTACACTCCATCTAAAACTTTTTACAATGGATACATAATTCAGCAGCTATTTCTTTCTATGTGTGCGGGCTTTGATAAATTAAATCTCCTTAAAATAACATTTTTGTTATTAGAAATTTGGAGCTGTTGACTGCATGGCTTAAACGTCTACCTTTTTTTTTTACTGCCCTTGCAAACACAAGCTAATACTAATATCCCAACCCAAAAAAAAAAACATAAAGTCAGTTTCTTACCTTTGCCCTGGGCCAACTTGGCCATACTTTCACCATTGCGTCATATAGTTGTATATTTTCCCTTGGAGAGAAAGTCAAATCCTTTGGAATGCCATATTTTTTTATCTAAATTATGGAATGTATGTGTTACTCAACACAAGTTGAAACAATGGGACAATGTTGGATATATGTTCCATTTTGGGGGTTTTTACGCCTTCATATAGATCAGCAAAAATAGATACTTGGAATGCTTAAATTAGATTAACTTTGTTAACTTTTTTGTAACCTGAGTAAATATATAACTATGAATAAGAAAATAACTAAATTCCACACAATATTTTTGTAATATGTTTACAATTATACAGAGCTTAATAAGGTAGTTTGTTAATGCTTTCAAAAATAGCATTATATAAATATAATTTTATAATAATGCTGTAATTAATTAAACCCAAACTTCTATGAGTTCAGGGTCCTGAGGTCAGAAACTTCAGTGAAATAATAATACAGAAGGATATTTTCCTTCCTCTTGACTTGAACATTTTACTTCTTGGTCAAAATAAGTAGCACCAAAAACATAGAAATGACCCTCAAAAAATATCTTTATATTGTGTTTATATTTTTTACATAAAAAATGCAGATTAAGCAGTGCCTTAAATTTAATCAAGTTCTAAGGCTCTGTCTAAAAGGGCAGTTACTATTTTCGTGGCAAATACCCCTTTGCATTGTTTTTGTACTTACATGATCTATAGTTAATGCAGCACACGGGTGGTGGTGCTCAAAATTGATGTTGGAATCTTTTACAGAACACACATACTTTTCAAGATCATTGTACCTCTTCTCATGCAGCACTGAAAAAAATAATAAAGTATACAATTATTTAAAAGCATGTTTAATGATTTGCAAAAATAATATCTAAATGTTTGATTACATGAAAAAAAAAATCTTATATCATTTTTTAAATGATAGACATCGTTTAGTTTTCCAACATAAGCTTATACATAGTAACTGTATATCCAATGTGTGAAAAATAAAGCTTCCCATTTGCTTTTCTATGTATGTGTGTGAATCTCAGAAGGCTTTTTTGTCCAAAAATTCATGAATTTAGAATTTCTATTTACCAAGACGAACTCTGTAAGACTTTTTTGTCCTCAAAGCTTGTTTTTTCCCTCCTCTTTTAGGCATTTGAGCAAGGCTACTGGTTTCCATCACTTCTTCTCTCTTCTGCCAGTATGTTTTTACTGATTGAAGCCACCTTACCAATAAATGTAGTTGTAATTAAAAGAAATTGAGATAAAACCTGGCATATATGATTTTTATATTAAAAAAACATCATCATCTGCAATTAAGAATTCATCATTGTGGATGCAGCATTTTCTAAAAGTAATTTAGCTTTTTATTAATACTTATTAGAATTGTTCTATTTAAATAAATGTTTTATATTCAACTTCTGAGTTAAGCAGTATGATGTGTAAACCCCCTGGACCCCAATGTCCCTTATACATCCCTAGGTTGTTGCCTAGGTTTCCTAGCTAAAAGTAAAAAATTACTTACGCTGTTAGATGTTCTGGGTTGCTAATTGTTGCAGACAAAGCTAGGAATGGGCAACGAATCATGACTAGGATATGTTCCCAAACATCTGCCCCTATTTCTCCTCCCAGGCAGTGAACCTTGTATTGTAAAATAAAAAACTCATTATAATTACATTAATTTAAAGAGTGCCAGCAGATTCCATGGCAATATTACAATAGAAAGATAATAAATATACAAATTGACAGTAAGATTAACACGTCAAGACAAACTGGCACAGAAAAGGAGGGTCCTGTTCTTGCGGGTTTAAAATCTATTAGATGGTTGATAGAGAATGAGCAAAGGACAGGGTTGACACAATAAAACACAGTATAGCTATACCCATTTTAATTTAAACACTTACACCAAGGGTTTTGAACACCAGTCAATATAGTGTTTCAAGATTCAATACACTGGCGTAACCACAAGGGTCACAGTGGTTGCAACTGCGACGTGGCCTGTGCCTCTAATTGTGTGTGTGTGTGAGCAATGGACGAGTACTTGTTTGTGTGACCATGAATGTGTAATTGTTCTTCTGTGTGAGTATGGATGTGTAATTGTGTTTCTGTGTGAGCATGGATGTCTGTGTGTAAGCAAGTATGTCTAACTCTGAGTGTGTGTGTGCACATGGATGTGTAATTGTGCTTGTGTGTGAGCATGGATGTGTAATTCTTTGTGTGAGCATGGATGTGTAATTGTGTGTGTGTGTGCACATGGATGTGTAATTATGTGTGTGTGAGCATGGATGTGTAATTGTGCTTGTATGTGAGCATGAATGTGTAATTCTTTGTGTGAGCATGGATGTGTAATTGTGTGTGTGCACATGGATGTATAATTGTGTGCGTGTGTGAGCATGGTTGTGTAATTGTGTGTGTGCGTGTGTGAGCATGGATGTGTAATTGTGCTATGAAGAAGGTGATATGAAGAATTTTTAGACAACTATCTAACAACAACTTAGTTCTCAAGCCCATTGAATATCTTGTGATCATGTCCAGTTTCTGGAACTTTGTCTGAATGATAACAATGCTTGAAGAAAATATTCATAAGAAACATACCCACCTCATCAAATATTACATATTCAATCTTCTTTATCCATGTCTGGCGATGAGGTGACAAAAGCAGAATCTCCAAGCATTGTGGCACAGTGACTAAAACCTGAAGGATCGTAGAAAAATGCATTATTAAGGGACAGATATTCCTACAATTAATTAACAATTTCAAAAATTCCATGACACAAAGAAACATATAGGAACCAGTTGTAAAAATCCCGGAGCCATGGCTGTGTGGCTCCTGATATTATGGCAGCATTTCCGAATAGAAAACATTTAAGTGTGGAGGCAGGGGGATTGGATGCTGTAGATGTCAGCCTGGGTATATTACCAGCATTCCACATTTTCTTGGTGATTTTGACATAACATAACATTACAGTATACATACTTGACAGTTTAGTGCATCAGTGCGATAATCCCTTGTGAAAACACCACAGAGCGCCATACCATCAGGCAGATTTTTTGTGAACTGGTTAGTTACAGTGGCTACTACTTGATTTACCAGAGCCTGTAAATTAAATACATTGCATTAATGTGGTATTCATACACGTGCTCATGATTTGGTTATTCAAGTATTTTATGATTTTATTTAGAAATCACCAGATATGTACAGTCTGTGTTTTTTGCATCAACATTATAGTTGGGTACTGCCTTAGGCTTGACCAAATGCAACACCACAGTTAATCAAGTGGACCAACCTCTAGGGTCCACTACCCTCGCTATTAAGTGCTTGGTTATGAAGTCAGCAGCTAATGGGTTGGGGATCTCCATGGACAATTCAGCATAAGCTAATTAGACTATCTGCCCTTGTTTTTGGCATAGTAGAGCTTCCCCCGCCCCAAGAACCAGCTATTCTATGTCTAGTTGGCCTCAGCCAGTATGCACAACTCCCCAGGATAACTAAAACTGCAGCGACCTATACCATAACCTTTACAATTTTTTTTGTTGTTAAACTGAATTTTTAGTATGGATTTTACATCCTCTTTCTGATACTACCTACATCTCTCACGAAATATTTTAATAATTTATCCTTCTCCTTTACCACTAGAATAGTTCATGCTTGTCCTATGCTGGTCCATCAGTACTAGAAAATATGGGGTACAAATTACTGCATACTACAAATGGAGCCATGAAGAAAAATATTTGAAAATATTTAAAATCTAAAATGAAAAAGTTACAAGCTATTTAGCATTTGTGAGTTGATGGGACTATGTCAGGCATTTTGAAAGCCTACCTTTGTAGGAGCCACATAAACTACAACACTTTCATCACTTTTTCTCAGGACTTTTTCCATGCAATAGTAAGATGCATATGTTTTGCCCGAAGACGTTGGGGCAACTATCACTGCTGACTCTTTATTATCAACCACATCAAGAAGTTCTCTCTGTTAATGAAATTTAAAAAAATTGTATTTTTAATTAATTGTAAATAGAAGCTTAATTACGTATATATAGTACTAATAAATTTGATTACCTGCCATGTGTCTGGTATGAAATGCTCAACTCTGGGGTCTGGATCAGATCTCTCATCTCTTAACAGGTATGGTCCCATGTACTGCATTTGGAACCGACTAGAACCAACTCCAACTGTATATTCTCTGTTTATCGTCTTATGTCCAAAGCTTGTTATGTTCTTATCTCCAGGGACGGACACTTTGCCATCACCAGGGTCAGTTACCTTTCCATCTCCAGGGAGGGTTATCATCTTGTTTTCAAGTCTGGTTACCTTTTCATCTCCATCATTAGTCACCATCTTATCTCCATGGTTGGCTGCCTGGAAACATTTTAATATTTATATATGCATTTGTTTTTTAAGTAATCATATTTGATCCATATGAATTCATAGTGAGATTTTTGGCTAACGCAGAACTTATTTTATAGCAGTATCTATAAAGTGAAGCATGCATGGTCAAAGCTCCTATTTTAGACTAATTATGTGAAAATCAACTTATTTTTCAAATTATTCTACTCAAATGTATCCTACCTATGCATTGCTTCAAGTTTGACACAGGATAGCCACATAGTATAATGTGTAATAATGTGCACATGTACCGACGGTGTGTTGTGTCATTCTTTAAAGGGGGCATTTTCAGGAGATGGAAATTTGGTATTTGTTTGTGGGTTTACTATGGGATAGTCGGCAGCATGGGTCCTTGGCAGTCCTCAATGTCAAGGGTTTTTACAGTAAGAACAGTAAAGGTATGGAATTCTTTTACCCAAAGAAATTGTGCTATCAAATTTGATATATTATATTTTATGGGCTAGATTATTTTAAACCGAAGAAGAATATACAGTGATATAATAGGTTAAAAGGACAGGATTAGTTATAGTTTGTTTCAGGGATGCCATCAGAAATCTTGAGGCCCAGTACATGCTTAACACTTGGCCCCTATGCTCTCCTCCTCAGCCCGCCGATGTCCATCCAATTGCCCCACCCAGTGATCCATCCTTCACTCCGCCTTAAGATGGTCCCATAAGCACACCTTATGCGAACAGGGGGAAGCCTAGGGTTAGTGGTATCTGGGTGCAGTATTTCTTCAAGGCCCGCTATAACTAACAAGCATACATACTAACACGCAAATTCACTTTAGCACTCATTCACTCTACACATTTGTTCTCCACCTCTCCCCCTCCCAGGCACCACTAACCCTAGGCTGACCTTTTACACTCCAACACACAAAGCAACAATAACACACACAGATGCTAACACTAAATAATATCACTCATGCTAACACCATACACTTACCCATTCCATACCATAACAGACCATAACCGTAACAAACACACATATACTATCGCATGCCCTCCAACTGTCCCAATTCAGGCAGGATAGTCCCAATTTTGGGTCTCTGTCCCGATGTCCCGCTTTGCAGGGGCAGAGGAAGGGTGTGGCGAGAGCGATACTCACCTCAGGTTCTGCTGCAGGGGGCGCACAGCAGCTGCAGCCTGCACACTAGTTGGGAGATCACGATCTCCCACTAGTCGGCTCAACATTAGGGAACGCGAGGTATGTCACTTCAGACATCAATCTGTCTAATCAATATGCGTCGGCAAATAATGCTGAGCGTGGGGATATGGCATCATCCCTGCGCTATACAGCAATAGAAGGCGCGTAGTGAAGAGGGAGCAGTAAAGTGAGGTCTGAAGTGCTCCCACCACAGGATGCAGGATACAGGATGGAGGAAAAAGTAAGAAGGCTGGAGGAAGAGGTAAGAGGTATGTGTGTGTAAGGGCAGTGTATATGTGTGTGTGTAAGGTCAGTGTACATGTACATGTGCGTGTAAGGGCAGTGTATATGTGTGTGTAAGGGCAGTGTACATGTATATGTGTGTGTGTGTGTAAGGGCAGTGTATGTGTGTGTGTGTGAGGGCAGTATACATGTATATGTGTGTGTAAGGGCAGTGTACAGGTATATGTGTGTGTAAGGGCAGCATACATGTATATGTGTGTGTGTGTAAGGGCAGTGTATATGTGTGTGTAAGGGCAGTGTATGTGTATATGTGTGTAAGGGCAGTATATGTGTGTGTGTAAAGGCAGTGTATGTGTATATGTGTGGTTATGGGCAGGTGTGTGTAAAGGCAGTGTGTAGGCGTGCTGGGAGGGAGGCTAATTAAAAAAATCTCTGCTGCTGTAGACTACTCTGCTGCTGTGGACTACATTATGGCGGACACCTGGCTGGCTGAGAATCATGAGAATTTTAGTTCACAGCTAACATCTGCAGCTTTACTTTTGCTGCACTTCCCATGACGCTCATTTTTAATATGCATGACTGTGCTGACAAAAACGAAGCATGTTTTAAGTGGGAATGCAAGTGGGACATTTTAAAGTGTAATTGCTTGTATTGGTGAGTTCTGTGAGATTTAAAAAAAAAAGTGTCCCACTTTCACATTTTGAAATGTTGGGAGGTATGCTATCATCATATGCTCACAAAGATTAACACCTTACAGTAACACACATACATGCTAACCCCATACACCAATACACACACTCCAACACTGCATGTGGATATACAGACTTGCAAATGCCATATAGTAACACACAAAACACCATACACACACATAAGCTAACACAACAGTCTTATATAAATGCACACACACAACATAAACTAAAACACACACATTGACTCAACACACAGTAACATGTTTATCCACACACTAACATACTTACACACAGTAAAATACTTACACACACTTACATACTTACACACATACAGTAACATATTTTTACACACACTAACACACACACATAAACATCCTTACACACACACACACAGAGTAACATACTGACATACATACACACACAGAGTAACACCCACTACACATGTACCCCCTGATGGCAGCCCTGGTTTGCAGGTCAAGTGAGAAATCAGAAATAATTGTGATAAACAAGATTGTATGATTATATAAGAAGTCTTATTAAATTCATACTATATGCAACAATTTGCCCACTTTTTTGTGGGACATAAACTAATACCTTAGGTGGTTGCATAAAACACGCCAAGTTCTCAAATCCTAGAAAATTAAGATATTCAGCAATCATCTTTCTATGCTGTTTCTGCAGCAATGCTTCATGCTTGTTCATAATCGTGTGTATTTTCTTCATAACTTCTACAGCAATATTGATATCTCTTTGATCTTTGGCTAAATAAAAAGATAAAAACAACATTTAAGCGGATCTGCCACTTTTTGAAACCCTACCAACCATGTCTTTATGGGCCTTGCTTTGTGCACTAGGGCAAAGTCATGCTGGAATATAAAAGGGCTTTCCTCAAACTGTTCCCACAAACTTGGGACCTTAGCATTGTTCAAAATGCCTTGCTATGCCAAAGCATTAAGATTTTCCTCACTGGACCTAGCCAAAATCTTGATTTCAATAATTAAGAGGTGTGTCCCAATATTTTTGTCCATATAGTGGTGCACAAAGCAAGGTCCATAAAGACATGGTTGGATGAGTTTGGCATGGAAGAACTTGACCATCCTGCACAATCCCATCAACCACCTTTGGGATGAACTGGATGACAGGCTTTCCAGCATCAGTACCTAACAAATGTTCAAATGCTCTACTGGATGTATGTGCAAGAATTCCCACAGAAACACTCCAACAACTTGGAAGCCTCCCCAGAAGAGTGAAAGCTGTTATAGCTGCAAAGGGAGGGGGGGGACTTTTATTTTCATAAAAGTCCCTGTGTGTGTAATGGTCAGGTGTCCCAATACTTTTCTCCATCTAGTGTATATACACACACATACAGACAGACTCGCAGAGAAAGAGAACAGAAACACTTTCTCCACATATCTGACTGTAATATTTTGGCATCTTGGAGTACTTCCACAAAAGGGCAGAGTCAGCGTATGCCCCCCAGGGACAGCCTCTCCCTATTCCTCCAATTGGGGGAGAGGGTGTGCAATGAGTCTTCACCTTTTTGATGAAGCCATCCAAGAGGCATGGTTAATGGACCTGATACTGGGGAGAAGTGGATGAAGAAAGAACACAGAGGAAAAAAGAAGAGGAAAGAGGTAAATCCTTATGTTTGGTCTTACCTATGGTAGTGTAAATTCTCACCTAAATCTAACAATAGCAAACATTAGCCTGGTCTTGAAATAAACTAAAAATTGCATCATCATTCAAACGGTTGTAAGGAATCAGGATTAATGTGCTAAGTTTAATCACTTACATTTCAGTCTGCAATGTTCCTGCCACACCTGGAAGCAGGTATTTAATGCTGTAAACTCTGCACAAAATTTCACAGATGGTGTTGCTATGCTTTTGATGAATTGGTCCTGTCTTTTTATTCCTAGGAAAATGTCCCTCTTGATTTCATTTTGAAGACCAGAAGCCATTGTTCTCCACTTTTCTGTATCTTTGTTTTCTTCCATGGCTTTAGCCTTCCTTTGGTTCTCTTCTATAATTGCATCCTTCTTTTTTACCTTGTAATGCAAATACAAGTCTTTTAACAAGTTTGAATGTTTCTAATATAGAAGCTTGGGTCCCCATTATGATATAACGGGTCTGGTCCATATCCCTTCTACAAAGCTGTTATTGTTTGTACTCCAGTGGGGAACCACTAGTATATACATGCCTAGCAGCACTTGTTGATGCCTGATCGCCACTTAAAAGCTTTTCAGTTTAACTAGTACGTACTTTGTTACTTAACAAGTAGAACCATGTTGCAAGATAACCAAGTGTCATCCAAGTATACAGGAAATGGGAATTTAATCCTTGAAGTTCTCTTATATCTTATTCCTTTAACTTCTAATTCTCATTTTATCTTCAAGACTATTATACAACTAGAGGGAGACTGTAACATTCTTGGACCCATTAGCATTATGCATAACAATATATATATATATATATATATATATATGTATATATATATATATATATATATATATGTATATATATATATATATATATATATATATATATATATATATATATTATATATATTAGTAGTAGAAGCATTATTAAACACTCATCTACAGACAGAAGCCAGAAGGCTTGTGGCTTGTTTTTTCCCCAGAAATCCCATGGTGCTGCAACAACCACAAGGAATTCTGGGTAGGTGAATGCAAATAAGGTCAACAATCACCTTTTGCCTCTATTTCCACTTTATACATGGATCCCTTGAAAGAAATTGCCCGCTGTACAAGACAAAACCTGGGCAACAGGTGCAGTAGCCAGATCACCACTCATGGACAGCTGTTTCGTCCTTAATGGGACTCGTCAGCAAGATGTTGGGATACTGCTTCCCCAAGCCTCAAAGAGTAAGCAAATAAGGTAATTGTTGACCTTATTTGCGTTCGCCTACCCAGAATTTCTTATGGTTGTGGCAGCACCTATTAGTAGAATTCCAAGCAAATGGTGCAATACCAGCTGGTAGGGAATACTTGTTCCTCATTCCTCTTTTTCAACCATCCCATGACTTAGATCCCATGATCTAGGTTTGTCTGTGGATTCATACTTACCCAAGGTTCCTTTTTCTTCCCAAGTTTGGGGCCTTCATGTGACTTTTCCAGCTCATCACGTTGTACAACAATATTCTTAACCATTGTCACGCCTAAGCTTTGTCCATAATAACGCTGAAAAGTCTGGTACTTTTGATATTGTTTCATTGCCCATTTACTTTGATTTAATTCTGTTGAGGTAAGCAGGTACATTTTATTATTATATGACTCTAATGCAGCTAAATATTTAATTGATGTTGTTGAATATGACAAGGCAATCTACCACTTAAACACGTTACAAAGTCAAATAGTATCAATAGTAGACAAGTGTACAATTAACAAATGGCAGCAAATACATTTCGGCAGCAGAATAATAAAAATGTTTCTTGATTAAGAACGAACTGATGTAATCTATTTTCCATTAAATGCACGTCCCATCACATTCAAAATCCATGTTTCCTTTGGAATTCTCGTATCCCTCACCTACTACATTCTGAAACAGCTTAGAAATAAGTTTTCTCTTCCAGTATTAGGTGAAATAGAGCAGCATAAAAGAAGACTATAACATTTTTATATTATGACAATTACATCGTTATAAGAAAAAAAATGTTTTGTTTCAGTAGCTTTTCATTACCAGTGAACCCTTGCTTTGTGCGGTCGTAGTCATCACCGAGTGGTTTCCCAGAATGCCAATGAAAAAGTTCATCATATGACTTTGTCTTATTTAGTAAAGTCATCACAGGATCATCGCTTAAATATAAAACATAATTAATTTACATGTTCTTAAGAAAATAAATGAGGCAGTGTAGGCACTAGTAGACATACTTGCAAACTAAATATATAAAGCATGGGGATTGTTACTGAAATGGGGTAAATAACAAACTTCAGACTTTAAAAAATAAAGCAGACAAAAGGAAATATACTCTCCCTAGTAAGCTCTGCAAGCTTTGTAGCACTCCTCCAGTCTAGATGTATATAAAACGACACAGAGAACAGAGGGAGATTCTGGGAGATCATTTTTCTCTGTTCTCTGTGTCGTCCAATTTAGACCTATATATTCCTTTCCTGGCCTTCCATGCATTTGTATGACTTATGGCAAAATGTTTTCTGCTGTCCCCTTGAGGATCTCCGACAAACAATAAAACTCAGTTAAGAAACAAGCTGCTTTAGCTCCCTCAACCTCCAAAATACATTGTTAACGGTGTCTTCACTTTTTGGCCCATTGTATAACATATAGTGCTCCTCGTCTTATCCCCTGATACGTTTATCATAGGTAGATCCATAATTGCATCTCAGGTGTAGCAGAATTATAGTATATACTGTATACATATATTAGTGTGCATGCAGAGGACTATGTCCTTTAGGATTGGATCTCGGTGCAAGAACTGGACAAATCTGTGTTGTATCAAAAAAAAAACGATGAGAGCAGAAAATATCATTAACCAACAGAAAAACTGTAGGGGCAAGAGCCACCCGGGATTTATCTAACCCTAGTTGGTGCTATCATATAAATGGCTCAAGTCATTCATTTAAATTTAGCTTGGATACCATCCATTCTAATTTAAATCAGAATATCAAAATAGACAATTACTTGCTTACTCCGATATGTACAGCCTTGCTAGAAAAACACACTTTTCTTTACCTACCTACTCAAAAAAGGTAGCTCCTTCATGATGTCTCCAGCAAAATCTTCAATTATGGCCGATCTAATGGGTATGAGGCCTGCTGTAGGTATCTTCTCCCTTTTCACTTGGGAACCGTAAAAAAATTATGTTAATTAACAAAAAGAAACGTGTATTGTTTAAAAGTATAGGTTAAACATTCAGAAACAATACTGACACCAGTGGTTTACCCAATTCTTTGTTTTCTCACAAAGGATACAATTAAAACATTAGTGCATATGATGCCTCCTGGATGTTGCTTTGTAGATAAAATATTCTTAACTATTTTATATGTTCTGAAAGACAGACTACACATTCACTAGTTGCAACATTTACATTTATTTACCATTCACTGATGAATCGTCTGACAGGAAATGCTTTGATGTGGTTCGGATTTGAAAGGACGCCAACTTTTTTTGCTCTGGAACTAATTGCAATGTGGTACTCCAAATATCTTTATAAATTTGGTCAATGTCACTCCCATACTCCAACTGAAGACCTAAAATTGAACATTAAACATAAATTACAAGGTTTGAAAAGTGTGTTAAGAAGGTTTTGTTGTTCCACATGGTCAGTTTTCTTGCAAGTTATCACCACAACAAGCAATTAAATACACCTTAGCCACTCACTCCACTTGCTCCATCCTCCAATGGAGCACCGCCATACTTCATGACATCATATCCTGGTGCTCCATGTCTTGAAGGCAAACAACACAAGCCTCTTTAATGTAAATGGCCCAGTTGGAAGATCAGAGTCTCCCTTGTAACTGCCCCATTGCACAGCGGCACACCAGGGGACCTGATCACCCAAGAGACTGCCACCCCCTGGACCTGCCGCTGCCTCAGAGGACTACCCTGATGACAACAAATAAGAACCCCTGAACCTTTTTATGATTTTTAGTGGTACTATGTAATAAAAGTAGAATGGTTGTGTGGCCAACAAACAAGACAATGAGTTTTCCTAAAAAGGTAAGCAATCTGTTACTTGAAAGATCTGTTTCCTTCATATTATTATACCTGCACCTTCTTCTTTTTCATAGTAATATGCAATGTTTTTCATCAGTAGATCATCTGTTAAATCAGAAACCTTTTTCCAATCAATCTTCCAGTTGGATTTTTTTGATTCATCTTTTGCCACTGTCAGAACAATATTTTCAAACAGTTTTTTCTGAAAATGGAAATCACAGCACATCATAAAAATCATTAACATATGTCCAAAAAGTATCAGTTGATAATCATGAGAAATACAGGCAAATCTTAAAAAGATCATGTTTCTGCATATGCCCAAACATTTCACTTAATAATCATGCACACACAGCCTGAATATGCAGTACAGAACACTTTTCAAAAGCAAGCTGAAAATGTTGAATTTGAGGTAGAAAGATAAAATTGATGTCATATAATAAGTCTAAAATGTGCTTAGGAAACATTACATAGCAAACACATTAGTGTTCTTAATGTATTATATTTCTAACATGGAGGAAGGGGAAAAAAACACAATCTTAGAGTGATCATTTTGCCTGTAGGGTTCAAAAATGAATTGTGGGACCTGGATGTATTCTTGTCCACCTTCAGATAGATCTTTGTGAACCAGTATGGCCCTGAGTCCAGGAGATGGGCAGGGGATTTGTCAGGTTAAACCTCCTTCTGCGGAGAGGAGGTGGAGAAGAAGACTAGAATGAGGCATCTGCTGTTGTTTGGTTGCCACAGGGGTTCAAGACATGTTAAAGACATGGCACTGGAGTCAGGCTTTGATGGAAAAAATGGTTCAGTTTGGCATCTGAGGAGTTGAGACGATCGAGCCAAACTAAACCGGAAGTGAAAACCAGCACCAAATAAGGGTGTGAAACATAGTACAGTTTGTTTGCTTCAAGGAGAGGATCAGCCTATGATATAATACCATAATTTCAAATGGCTAAAGAGGGACGCTGTTGTTTAAGCGGTTGTGGTTAAGGGTGTGACTGGGGACAGGACTATACTTGCTTTTTATGTGACTTTGTCACCTCTACTTTATTTATACATAAATTACAATTTAATTTAAAAATGCTTTCACTGTTTCTATACACACTATTGGTCCTGGTATACGGCTCATTAATAAGGAACCTTTTCATATCAGTTTATCATTGTAGGTCACCGTAAACCATTATATCATTACAGTTACGTACTTGCATATGTGTTCTAGAGTAGCTTGTGATATAATGATAATATTAATAGTGATCATAATTACCATGTTAATAAATAATAATGCATGTTTGTTCCAGTCTGCATTTAGACTCCTAATCTTTGCTCTTTGAGAGAGGGGTACTCTAAGCACAATAGCTGTTGTGAGACAGTACATTTTACAAAGGTCAGCCACTTCATCCAATGTCAGTGTACTTTTCTTATCCTGTTGATTTAAAGAAAGTTAATTATTAAATTGTCCTTTGCATAGAAAAAGAACCACAGAAATTTGAAAACACAAAAACGAAGTCTTCCCTTTTGTTCAACATGGGGCACAAAACTTAGCCTAGTTTTACTGCTTTACATGGAGTAACATTGTCTCACATTATATCCACACCTCATAAAGAAAACAGTTACATATTTAAGTCAATCTTAATCTTCGATGCATATGCGGGGCTTAACTAAAAACCACAGGGCCCCGGTGCAAAAGTTTCCCCAGAGCCTTCCAACTTCACCAAGGTACATGTCCTACAGTGCCACCTTTGCCCCAGACCAGCTTGTGATTAGCTCCTTTGCCCCAAGCAGCTTAGCAGTGCCTCCAAACAGCCTGCCTTTGCCATCTTTGCTCCAGCTTGTCTCACACCACTTACACATACATGCTCACACACAAACACTTACACATATACATGTATGCTTACACACACACTTACGCATACACATCCACATCCATGCTCACATACACTTAAGCATACACATCCATGCTCACATACACATCCATGCTCACATATACTTCAACATAGATATACATGTTCACGTCTAGAGAGACGTCGCAGTGACAACGGCTGTGACCCATGTAGTTACCCCACTGTGCATATGGTTTAGGCAATTTATATATGGATTTGGTTTGTTTGTTATTATATGAGAGCAAGTTTGCTGTCAAATACCGTAAATGTAGTTATTAATATTGTTATTTTTGCATCCCTAGATAGAGGAGATTATATATATTCAGCAACCATTCTGAAAACAAAAGTAGGCTATAAAATCCTTAGCTAGTCTGTAGGATTTACATGTAGCGTCAACCTTACCCAAACTGATTATAGTTAGTTTATTGTAAGTCAGACTACCAGAACACGCTATCATCCCACTAGGTCAATTGATTAGGCAAAAGATATGTTGCACTAAATTTACCATTTTACCATATCTCTCAGTGTGTCATGCATCAAAACATTATTCTCAGGAATATTCCCACCATTAAAATTTAACAGGGATTTAGGAAAATATTTCAAGGCTTATTCTATTCAGGTCAGCAAGACAGTGATTCTTAAGCAATGTAAGATTTTAAACACATACCTGTAAAAGACTGTCTTGATTCTCAGTGCACATAGGCAGTATTAAGGAGCATGAAACAGCAGTGATAATGATCCTTATGTCTAATCTTTTAGTCAAAGAATTAGACAAGTGAGAAATGCATTTCATCACCTGTAACAAATATGTCAGCAAAAATAAAGTTCAGCCAATGAAACGCTGTATAGCAAGACTTACTGACTTAAGTTTAACTTACTCTCTACTCGTCCCTATGCTCTGCCCACTCCTTCCCATGCTCTGCCTCTTTTTAATCAACCCCTTTCAAGAATGCCCCTCCACACACACACACTTGAGTTATGCTTAACTCACTATCAGTCTATGCCCAATCTACAAAGCTTTTTCAATTGCAAATTCTAACCTTTGTTCCTTAAAGTTTTTTTGAGGTATATTGAACCCTGGCTTCATGAATTCAATAAATAGGTTTATGACTACTCTCCTTATTATTATTATTTATTGTTTTATATAGCCATCAAATTCCATAGCGCTGTACAATGGGTAACAAGTAGTCTGTAACTTTCAGAGACAACAGGTGAGGAGGGCCCTGCTCAAACGATTACAATCTAGAGGGATTTAGGGTGTATTTAACAATAGGTAAAAGGTAAACGTGCCAAAGACTGGTTAGGAGTATTATTTAGAGATGAGAAAGGAGATGTAGGGAGGGGAACCGCTGTGAAGGTAAGAGTGAGGATTTTGAAATGAATCCTGAAGTGCACGGGCAGCCAGTGAAGAGACTGACAGAGGGGAGAGACGTTAGTAAAGCGATGGGAGAGGAAGATGAGTCTGGCAGCAGCATTCATGATGGATTGTAGAGAGGTGAGATGGTTAAGAGGGAGACCAGCTAAAACAGAGTTCCAGTAATCAAGACGGGAGATAATTAGGGCATTGACAAGAGCCTTAGTGGCCTGCTGTGTTAGGAAGTGACGGATGCAGGCAGTGTTTTTAAGATGGAGACAACAGTTTTTAGAGACAGACTGAATGTGGGGGGTGAACGAAAAGTTGGAGTCAAGGGTGACACCAAGACAGCGGGCATGAGGAGACGGGGAGATGATAGCGCCATTAACAATGAGGGAGATTGAGGGGAGAATCTTAGCATTGGAGGGAGGGAAGATGAGAAGTTCTGTTTTGGAGAGGTTAAGTTTCAAGAAACGTGCAGACATCCAAGTAGAGACAGATGCAAGGCAGTTAGTTACACAATCTAAGACAGAGGGAGAGAGATCAGGGGAGGATAGATAGATCTGGGTGTCATCAGCATACTGTCACAATATAGAAAAAAAATATTGTTATTTTAATAAGTTCTCTCTACTCTTTTCTTTCCAGTAGGCATCTTTCAGTGTAAATCAATATTTTGCCTATGGGGAAAGGGGATATCTTTCAATAGGTGTCGGTTTCTAAGATCTCTCTGAGTGCACCAGTGATAGTGTGACATGAAAAGAGGGAGAAGCGATGAATTCACGAATTAACTCTCAGTTGCCAATAACAACTGATGAACATGTGGGTATGTTGTAAGGGCTTTATGAAGTGGATTGTCATATTTGAGTTTTGACTATTGAATTATTACAGTGAAAGAATTTAGGGTGAACAAAATAGTTGGTTTGATAGTAGCCTTACTTCATCCAACTCTGTGTTTATACTCCAGTAGCATTTTCAAGATTTTCCTAGAGTTAAATGTATTAAAGTGAAAGGTATTGAGATTTGTGTACCTTCGCATACAGTTTCTCTTGCTTTACTTGGTTAAAGAGTGATGGTGAAGCTTGTCTACCACAGATTTGTGCACGGTGACGTAGCCCTTCAGCAGTTGACGTAACTTTTTCTAAGTTCTATGACAATACACCAAGAAAATAAAATATTATTTCCAATGATAACACCACAGTTTAACATTGTTGGTATATAATTGATTACTCTATAATTGTGTCCATTCTGGAGAAAAAATATCATTGCAATCCTTGTGGTTGCCAAGGCCTCTTGTTTGTTCTCTCTCTTACTTATATCATTTTAAAGGTACCTCTGACTCCACTTCTGCTGGTACAGTGGTCAGGGCAGTCCACAATTATATGTCAGTAGATGTAATACTGCCATCATAGAGACACATAAAACTGAATGTAAATCCTCACATTCTTGGTAAACCTTTGGAAGAAGGTGGATGCACTGTGATATATCACAGCTGTTTTATCTGCTGTAAAGAAATAGCCATCACATGCAATGCATCAGATTAACCGCTTGATGTACAAAATAGTTCTCTAATTTCATTTTTTAGTACATAGCAGGTACCTACAGTATCTATATCAAGAGCCAACTGGTATCTATGTTTGATCCTTCTAAACCATGTCTGGTTAATGACTACTATACAAATGTATCTCATGTTGCAGCAATCATTATTACAAAACTGTTACATTGTTATTATTTCCCCTGACTCATTTTGTAATTTTGGTGCCTATGTAACAAAATTACAAGCATTCTAGTGTTTTTTTCATTTATCATCCATGAAACCGTCACAGACTATGACAGTAAAACATGTCATGGTTTACCTTCTGCACGTATCGCTGATGATGGAATCTGGAACTAACATGGTATCCATAAACTCTCAGGTGATCATTTTCCTGTCCAGCAGTGAGTACGATATTAGTTTTGTTTCCTAGAGCATCAAGTATCAGCAGATTTAAGAAGTATGTTTGAAGAAGACTCATTCCTTCATCAGAAACCATTAAAAAATAAGGACATTTTTGCTGCAGAAACTCTTTCCATTCCCTTGATAAGAAGCTCGTGAAAATATAGACATCTGTACCCAGATTTTTTGCTAAGTGCAGCCTCAGTTGTGTACGTAACAAAATGAGATCAGGTTGTCCTAAGTATAAATATTCCATGTCCTGCGGATAGAGTAAAAGCACAATTTCTGGAGCAATAATCATTTTGAAGTGTATGTGGCCTAAAAAAAAAACATGTCGATGCTACAAGCAAAGGTAAAGGGACATGGTGGGACAATAACATATACATTTATATATAGTACCTAAATTCCTTTCCCTTGCCACACTTGAAGAGGGTATAATGTTAAATGAAATGTCAAAGGCAGGAGATGAAGTGTTCAGCAGTGTGGTGGTTCTTCCAAGCTAGAACCTTTACTGTTTACAAACATTTTCAAGAATGATAAGAATAATGAACTTCAAAAGTCCTAAAAGTTTTTTAAACTTCTTCGAAACATTGTAGCCTTCCTGGATCAAAACAAGTTGCCTGCCTACTACCATCTGTTCATGTTATTATCTACATGCACACACAGCCTAAACAGAACATGTTTGTGTGCACAATCTATTCTTGTTGCAACCATATTTACATAAGCAGAAAACCTATTAAAGGAAAGTGATCCAGTCATGAGGGAAATTCTTACTGTCGATACCCAGAAAAGCTTGATATAATTTGCCAAAATGTATCAGACCAGCCAATGTAATTGCTCCCTTGCCCACCTCTGCCCTGAATATACTATTAGTAATGCACTCAATGTGGCTATGGGAAAAATGTAAAGGTGCCTCTGGTTATACCACACCCTCTTTTAACAAAAATCAAATGTTTAAATACTTCACTGTTATTAGAAGGCAACTCTACGTAAAGCAGAACGAGAGTTTGCATGCCTTTCTGTTCATTGTCACCTGGAATGTAATCTGGCCTAAGGTGCCCTTGAGCCATTACATAGATAACATTTGGTTTCATAATAAATGTACTCACCTCGAAAAAAACAACCACATATCTGGCCCCCTTGTTACTCAGATTGAGTAAAAAACGCTCTACCAAGAAAAAGAAGTGCAAGCTCTGTCCCTTCTTTAAGGATTTGTCTTTAATGCAGGTAATTAGCAAAGAATCACCATCAATCACAAAGAACTCCGACTCTACGTAATCATTAAGAAGGCTTGCAAAACTGCAGGAAAGGAAGAAAAAACATTTATTGGTCAAGTACTCTGAATGTATTTGGTTTAGGTCGGTACAACCGATGAACCTTTTAAGGAAGTCTCACTCCTAGCAACATATTCCCCAGGATTTTGAATGGGTGCTGTTTAGGGAAGCAGACAATCTGCATTATTTTCTTTCTTCTTTGTGAGCTGTTTTATCTGTCAATGATGGCCTCATACCTCTGAACAATCAATAGCATCATTAGTTAAAACCCAGTAACGTATCTCCTTCTCCTTCAACACCAAAGAGTGCAGTAAAGTCAAGTTTCACTGTGACTTGGCCCAGTTATTTTTTTTTATTATTATTATTATTATTATTATTATTATTTTATGGCTTATATAGTGCCAACAATTTACACAGCACCTCTAGAGAGGGTCCATCTTACAAGCTGACATTGCACCTACAACCACAACCTCTGTATGTACTCCACTGAGAAGGCAACATTCAATTATTTCATGGATTAATATTATGTCTAAATGACAATTGCTACTAGAAAACTAGGTATTAGGTAATATTAAGCTCTGTTGAAAAACCTGAGGTCCCAACGCCGTTTTTATTTAATGGGGACTTCTCAATAGCTGCAGTATATAACTAGAATGTAAAAAAAACCTAATCAAAAAGTATAGTAGTAACATACATGATACACTCTTAAGGACATCTGAAAAAGATACATTCTTGATTATAGTTTTTTTTGTCATAGTACTCTTTTGAATTCAATTTCCCATATGGACCATATGCATTCAAGTAATGTCAGGACAAAAAAATGGATACTGTAGCCTGCATGCATTCCTTAACCTATTTGGAACCCTGAGCAACTGCTTAAAGGGACAGCCTCACCAAAACAGAATGCATATTAAAGCCATGAGTACTTTAATGTGCATTATTTTAAATAAAATGGAGTACTTTCAGTAGGGAGAAACAGCAACTACTGAGCTGCACGTCCCCTCGTTCTATGTGGTCTGGCTATTCTTACATTTAACATTTCATTGATTTTGTAAATACTCACATGGTTCTGGAAAACGTATTCATCAGATATATGGACATGTCTCTAAGAAACGAAGCATATTTCTTTAGTCCTAAAAAAAAATGTAAAAGTGATGAAAAAAATATAATTCTATTCTCATGTATTACATGTCAATAGTCAGATTCTGAATCTACTGAAATAGAAATAATACTAATTATAACAGATAGACTTTAAAGAAAACAAGGTTTCAGGAATTATGACAATTCAGTCTAAAATAAAAAAAACCTGCATACAGGGAAGGTTTTGTGTAAAACTGTTTTTATGTCATCCACCTCCTTTGATGTAACTATATTAAATTATACAGGGACAACGTTAGAAATCCCTAGAAAATATTGGCATTGCTAGTAGATGGACACTTGGAATCTAAGGCACACACTCCCACAGAGTAGCTAAGCATATCACTTTTCATATTACTATCTGCAATATCACACAGTTGCCCCCGACTCCCCAGCTTCACCGCTACTGTTTATTTGTATCTTTCTGTAGAGTAAAGTAAAGATACTTTATGACCAGAAGTATGTGGACAGCCGACCATCACACCTGTATGAGAGTAATGGACATGTCATTCCAAAACATTCATCTACATTAATGGGAATTTTGCTACCCCTCCCCCTTTGCAGCTATAACAGCCTTTACTCCCCCACAAGATTTTGGAGTGTGTCTGTGGCCATTCAGCCAAAAGAGCACCAATGTTGGACAAGAAGACCTGACTCGTTCCAATTCACCACATAGTAGTTTAAGGAGTGTAAGGTCAGATATCTGTGCAGGCCACTCGAGTTCCTCCTCAGCAAATCATCAAACCATTTATTTTGCTTTGTGAACAGGGGTACAGTCATGCTGGAATAGGAAAGTGCCTTCCTCAAACTGGGGCCCAAACCCTGAAATTGTCACTCCTCCACCAAACTTTACAGCAGGCACTATGCATTCTGGTTTTATAACCAGATTCATCCATCAGATTTGTACACGCTATATGTTTCAGTTCTTGGCAGCCCCAATCTGTGAGTACGCGTGGTCTACCTCTTCCGGCTGAGATGCTGTTACGCCTAGATGCATGCACTTCACATTAATAGCACTTACAGACCTAGTAGGGCAAAAATGGCTCAAACTGACTTGTGCCAGAGGTGGTATCTTAAGACAGTGCCACATATTAGGTCACTTTTCAGTACCTTCTTCCAATTTTTGTATATGGAGATGTCTATATGCTTGATTTTATACACCTTTTAGCAATGGGTGTGGCTGAAACATCTCAACTTAATAATTAGGAGGGATGTCCACATAATTTTTGGAGTATAGTGTATGTGAAGACTAAACCTTTCAGGTGCAAACCTTTATCATTTTCTTCCATATTCATCAGCGCAGAGCTCCTTATGTGCGACCATTCTCTTTTGATTCTTACTTTGAAGTAAGTTGGAAAGAGTCTGGCCAGTAAACTCATATAGTAGACAACATGATCACTTGTACCTTAATGCCTGGTGAATCAGGGTTTAAGACAGAGATGTGGAAAAGAGATTGTAGTTTGGGTTTATGGGTAGAAAAAACACCTTTCTGGAGTACAATATACCGGGAATTAAAGGACTTGACAGCCACTTATTAGAGACTTTTTTTTTTTAAATTATTATATTTACTCAAAAGAAGTTCAAATTTAATTTTGGTATGGAGAGCACAGTAGGGCAATGGGTGGAGAATAATGACTGGCAGAGGTGTTCAGGATAGATTGGAGCAGTGTAAGGTAGGAGATGTGAAGCACAGTAATCCAGATGGGATATCACAAGGGAAAGAATTAGTATTTTAGTAGTCTTATGTGAGCAAGAATGAATTAGAGCAATATTTTACAAGTGAGTGGTGGCAGTATCTGGTGAGTGATTGGCAAACCTGGTATCTTCTAGGCTCTGGCTACCAGGAACCTTCCCTTGCGGGACGTGGCCAGGACTGCCCACTGACGTCAGCGGGCCAACAATAGTCCCGGTGTATGGGAACTCAATATGTACTAGAGACAGCGATATGTGACTTCATGGCGGGGAGTGTTGTTTTTCCTCAATTCACTACCCTGGGGGCCTTGCTTAAACAAGCTTACATGAGGTAAAGCAACAAAATTATCTCTAGAAAGTCTCTGTCAATTAACAATATGATATACATTATCTCTGCCATGTGAATTAAATAATTCATATTCTTCATATGTCAACATGGATCTCACCTAGGCCTCCATCTTTTGGTGGACAGTGGGTACTTCCTTCAGTCTCTTCCAAATATCATTTTGAAAGCAGGTCTTATAAAGTTAAAACTAATTTGGCTAAAAAGTACCTCTGTACAGTGTGTAAGGCTGTAAGTCTTGTAGGTTAAAGAAGACAGTCGGGAGGAACCGCCAAAACAAAAAAGATTTTAGCACTTTCTCATAGTGACTGGCAAACTGTGTGATCGACACTTACGGGCAGTCATCATGAGTGCTAAAAAAGGTGTTTTGCTTACACTAATTGCAGGCATAGCTTAAAGCTTAAGCCATAAAATATTAGTGTATAAATAATATATGTATTACCTGGTATATGGAGGGATATTGCTTCACTGCTGTCATCGGAGTCCGCCTCAGATGCTTCCTCCAAAACTTCGGGATCCGTCAAACACGTACTGCTGGCCATGTCTCCGTCAAGATCAAGCCCTCTGAATTCCAGGACAGAACACATAGTTGTAGGTTTTGAAAAAGAGTTAAATGTGCAGTTACAATGTCAGTAGAGGAAGCTATTATTGCTTGGAATTGTCTTGTCATTTATTTCTTAGTCCATTGTATTAGTATATAAAGATTAGTATTCTGATTTTTCCATTGTTTTATAAATAAGGTGGCAACGTTAGTGTTAAAATATAAATAAAAGTAGTTGAAACGCATGGTTCCTCCCTGACTATACTCCATTCTGGATTGCTGCCCATAAACATCTGTTTGTAATAAGCGAGCAGAATGTTAGTGCAACTTAAACGTTAATGCGCATATACCTTCCGGAGGATAAAAAAAAACTTTGTCTAGAATTCACACGAAACATCTAAAATACTTCTACACACCTCAGAAATGTGGAATTACCAGCCTGTATATGTGCAAACAGACAGAGAAAAACTATAGATTGTAACCCTTGCAATGCCAGCACATGGACCATAGCACAAAAATACCACAATTCTCCCCCTCTGCCAAATGATATGCTACTAAAATTCTGAATAACATAGACTATTACTACACCGCATTCACAGACTCTTTAATAGGATGGCTTCTTATCTAACCATTATGTTTTAACACATCACTTTATCGATGAATATATTTAATTAGTTACAAAATAAATATTCTAATAAAACTACGGCGAACAGACATGAAAGCAAGCATCAAACATAAAAAGTACTACTACTAGCTATACCCAATAGCTATAATGAGCTCCAGCTGCGGTAGTGACCTATGCTAATTGAATGCAACTTTTTTGTTGATACACTGGGTTGTGATTAAATTATAAGATATTTGCAGATACAATTGAAGAGGTTAGTAGATACATTTAAAAAAAAATCATCATTTCTTAATATGCACCACATACATTACGTTTGTGGGGATGTTGTCATTGTTGGTCTACATAGACCCTGATGTGTCAGTTGGCTTCGCCATCTTGTGAGTGGCAGCAATGTCATTCACTGATGGCGCTTGTGGTTGCTCTTCGGAGCAATCGTAAGGCGATCAGTGTAGGGGGGTTGTGTTGTTGAATGCCTCGATATCGAGGGATTTCAGCAACACCGATTACGTGTAGGAATCGATTGCTAAGATCTGTTTTGGACAGTTGCCCCATTTTTTGGGAGGGAGGGCTTTCTTCCCAATATCCATGGCTAGCCACACTTGTGAGGCTTCCGTGGATGCCGCAAAGCCGCCGATTGCTGTGATAACGATTCACGCAGCGATTGCAGGTATTTAAAAGCAGCCCGTACATGTACATGTCTGTCTTGAAGGGGTTAAAGTTACCTATACTAATACTTAAAATAACAATGTATAGAGATCTGTACTGTAAATTCATCTCCGAAAGTATAACAACTTATACAAAATATGCACTTTAACAATGATTTTTATTTTCCTAAAATTATATGGCCACATATTGTCACTGTTTGTCTATTTGCATTCACAAGCTGGCCTGACTATGAATGAAAGTTATGAAACCTGTTCTTACAAAATATTATTGAAACAAAGAGCTATCAGTACTGTCCATATATGCATACATTAGTTATAAATGCATTGGTAAAGGTTTATTCTGTTACTTACTGGTTACAGTACAGTGTAAGCAGGAAATCGGAGCAGTGTTTTGTCTACGCTGTGCTTTCCTCTTCCTTTCCAGTGGGAAATGTGTACTGTGCAGCTGGTGGGAATGTATATGTACAATGGGGCTGCACTGTATTGCACATTCAGTTTCGTTTCTTCTTGGCTCAAGCTAGTTTCGTTTTCATTAACTCCTTAAGGTTAACATGTTTTTTTTTATCATCTGAGCAATAGTGATTTTCCTTTTTCTCATTTACAATACCCTTGCAAAATCTATATTGCTTTTCTTCTTAGGACATAAAGGACCTTGTTTCAAAATCATAAATATTTAGTAAATTAAAAAAGTATTTTCTAAACACCTTTTGAAATTTTAGTTTTGACTGTTTGTCAAAAAAAGCCCCAATTTATAGTCAGCAAAACCTCAAAGTACTATAATAATCAAAATGTATAGCTTTTTATGTTTTGGAGGAGATTAATGGGTCAAAATGCTGCCTTGCAATATTCTATATTATGTTTTAATACTTTTTTAATACCCACCTTTGCAACACAAGTAGAGATCCTCATGGGGTAGTCCAAAGGGACCTCTCTTGATAGAGGATGCCTCTTGTGATAGCATGGTAATATAATTGGGGTCATATCAAATATTTTTTATTTAATCGTTTTAATTTTTCTCACTTTTGCTGATCTGCTGATCAAACACTGATCAAGAAGAAGGACTTTGTAGCCCTGTTTTCCTGATTACCTTATGTAAGGAGGCTGGTAAGTTCCAAATGTTTTTAGTTTAGTACTGTAATTAACAAAGATTTTTCGATTATGCTTTGAATGTAATGATGTAATAATAAATAAGTAAATAATCATTTACTTCTTATAAAGTTTTTATAACTTATGCAATTTTTGCAAGACCAATTCCTGAAACTCATCAGAAAAGCTTAATTTTCTACCTTTTGTTACATTTTCAGACAGGTAATGTAAATAATTGTATTTTATAGGTAAAAGTTAAAAAAAAAAACAAGCACTGTACGTATAAAGTTAGTATAATAACTAATTTTACAGATATTTCATTGGATTTATTAATTTATACTGATCTGATTACCAAGACAGATGTAATAAGTTGGTGTATTATTTTAGGTCTAATCTTAAAACAAATAGCTTATTATAAGACTTGAAGATCCATGCACACTCCCTGTGCTCTAAGTAGTGGATTTGATCTTTGACAATAATAATAATAATAATAATAATAATAATAATAATATTAGCACTGTAAATCGATTGCATAAAAAAAACATGGGGCAGGGGAAATGGTTTTGCATTAAAGTAAACTATTCACTACAAAGTGTGTAGTGCTTATCAGTTGGCAAAAAATTAGAGCTGTCAGCAAATAAGCACTTACAACTCACATACATGTTAATTAATGAGACAACTTGGAAATTCATTGAGGGTTGTAGGTTGTCTGGTGACTTGCAAGCCTCCCCACTTTAGAGTTAATACAAAAATAAATAAGGGAAACAAATCAGGGGTCTGCATGATCACCAGGCAGTGTGTGATGATTGCCACCCTATTTCCTCAAGCCATTGGCAATGGGGCAGGTTATAACAAAATCAACCAAGGATTTATATTGCTGTATATAGTGCCCCCCACTCACATCCTCTGCTTAAGACCTTAATGCAACTAACTAGCTCTTGCAGTAAAGACTGGGCTTGTCTTATCTACTCAAAGACGCACTGGCATATGTTGGTCTGTCATGTTGCTTGGATTATATTAATTAATATTAATTAATCTTTCCATCCAGGCCAACTGTTGCATCAAGAAAGAACACAAGACAAGGCACACCCTTTTGCTTCCACCTGGAGAGGTTCAGCTGCACCTTTATGGGGGACATCCAATGATTAATTGGGCTGTTTTCTTTTTATTGCTACAGTAAAAAATCTTTGTCTTAACTGCATGGCTGAGAGAAAGTTCATCTCTTTGACATAAACAACCTCTTAAAGAGGAGCATGTAGGAAGGGTCCTCTACTACCTGTACCTGTGCACCGCAAAGAAAGAAAACTGTGCCAAAAGCAATACTGTACATGTTTGAGATCACTTTTATTTTCCTCTGATCACTATGGATAAGGTTATTTTAGCGGGTCTCCTTTCTGACTACCTAGGGCAGGGGTGTACAAACTGCGGCCCTCCAGCTGCTTCAGGACTACATCTCCCATAATGCTCTTTCAGTTAAGGGGCTGGCTGAGGAGTATGGGAGATGTAGTCCTGCAGCAGCTGGAGGGCCGCAGTTTGGACACCCCTGACCTAGGGCCTGCCTGGTGATGACGTAGTGTCCCCGGAGCTTTAAGGCTCCAGCCCTCCCCTGAGGGAAATAAAGATTTTAAGAATCTCTACAAAAACCCAAACAATACAAACACAATAGATAATTGGACCACAACCTTAACATCTTCTTCTCAGCTGGTCCTAAAATATAGGTAAAACATAGGGAGCACTGAGCTGGTAGGGGTCTGCTATGTGTTTTTTTTTATTACAGGAAGGGACAACAGAGAAGATCTTCATCTAATGAACTAGAAACTTTAAAGTTGAGCCTTGTTCTTTCACATATTTGTGGTAAACTCATTTTAGAGTGTACAGTAAAACCTTGTATGAGTAAAACTTTGTTGAGTCAAAGGTCAGAGTAACGTGGCTATCCAATGATTCATAGACCACATGCCAGAAATGTTGCAAAGTAAACACGTTCTACCTGTTTGCATCTAATGTACAGGAGCTATGAAATTGGAAAATTCTAACTAAATTCAAGAGTCCTCAGTAAATTCAAATTAACTGGAACCAAGTTGCAACTATTTTTTTTTTCAAAATTAAGGCAACTACTGAACCCACTTAGTGCAATTTGCACAATAGTTGTGTAGTTTGCTACATGAGCTGTCCCACCAATGAGTCTTAACAATTTTCTTCTGATTAACGTTACATCATTTTGGCACTAAGTGGATAAAGCTCTAAGTTATGAGGAACATGTGGTTAAAAAATGACCTATGGTTTTTGGATGCAACAATTGTGACGAACCAAAAATGCAAGGCTGGAACATATAATTAAATGTAATTAGCCAAATATTAGGTTTTATAGAGAGGTTTTGTTTTAAAAAAAAGTTATTTCATTATACAGACATTTTTATACCTACCACTGGAGGGCACTATATGATCATATATTTGTGTGCAAAATTATAGTACCCAAATCAATCAATGCATAGAATAATGCTAAGCATATTCTGTGAAACATGCACGTCTAGGCTGACCACAATATGGTATATGAAGAATCATTTCAGATTGTGTTCATAAGAGAGCTCATGAATAACTAAAGAAAAAATGTACATCCCAAGGAATGGGTTGAACCAGTGTGTCATGCAATCTTACAGCAGACAGGCCTGCAACTGCTGTGAAAACCAGTCCCCAAGCTTCAAAGGGTTACACTGCAGACATTCATTGTGTTATGATTATGATACATCATACACTTATTACACATGGTTAAGTTTAGTTAAATTGAGTAATAAAATACTTTAAAAAATATGTACAGCACATCCCACATACTAACCCACTAACCAGCCTGGCACATGAAGTCTGGCTGTATATAATCTTGTGAATCAGACAAATTGTCAAATACAGCATATACCCATTATGGAAGCTGTTATTATGGAGACATTTGCCTAGAATATGGTCATAACTCCACCACCATCAGGTTCTAAAAGCTCAGAGCTTGGAGGATCAGCTTGGAAGATGTAGTAGGCAGGTAGAAAGTGGTTTAAAATTGAATTCAAAGTGCCAAATAATGTAGAGAACAATAGTAGAACAATGTACAGGGACAAGGAACAGACAAGGGCATGGAAGAGAGTGGTGGTTATGGGCCAAAACAAAAGGCAGTTCAGGGGATGAAGGGAATATCATAAGAAAAGAGAAGAGTTCTAGAGATTAACTGGGAACAGAGGTGGGGTAGGACATAGATATGATGGAAAGTGGGCAGTGCAGAAGTGACAAAGGAGCCAAAGCTTTTGAGTTGGGGGATAAAAGATGTGATCTAGGAGAAAATGGGTTGCAGCAAAGGCATGGGAAATGATAACAGTGAAATGGACTGTAGAGGGTGTAGGGGTGTAAAACATGGCTGGGGGAGAGATGGGGCCAACACAAAGATAAAGGCAAGACAAACCATGGGAAGCTAGATAAAATAAAAACGCTAGGCAAACAAATGGGTCGAGGAAAAGGACAGGAGCTAAAGGAAGGGCTGGGCTGACCCAACATAATAAATCTGCAGAGAGGTTCGCATAAATGTCATCTGAAGGGCAATATTTATGTGGGGCAAAAAATACAGCTGTCGGTGCCTAGCAGCAGGTGACATGTAGACTGTAAAGGAGGTGACAGGGAATGGACTGTGCCTGGAGCTGCACATACCTTTATCTTCTTGACACTCAGGAACAAATGGACTGGGGAGAGAGCTTGTTACAGCTCCATTATATATTTCAAAACCATCGGGGCTGTCTGACTCATTTACCTTATATACCTTATTTGTATTGCAAAATTGGAAAAATATGTTTTTTTGAAATATGCAAGGCCAATGATTCCGGTATTTCCATCTGTGCATCTGTCTGAAACACTTTAAATCAGATTGCCATTTTGGAATCAATAAGAAATATTTCCTCTTTTTGTGGCACAACTGAAAATTACTTCAATGTAGAGGAGGAGGGGGGCTTGCTCCTTTTGGATCAACAGTAAAGTTGAACTTAATGGACTAAATTACTATGTTTCTATAGTATGTTAAATGGCATGGATGTGGCCACTAAAATGTGTGGGATTATATGGTGCATGATGCTTTAAAATTTCTTCTAGGCATAATCTAAATAAGGGATATTATATATTGATTAATGTAGTATGTTATTGTATAGGAAAATGATAACACTAATTATATGAATAATTATATTATATAGGAATGCCTATTCAACATATGAATGGGCACCTTCTGGTAGGTGTTACTGCTGGCACCCACCAGAAGTTCACTTGAGGACAGGAGAGCCTCAGCTAAGGGCTAAGAAGCCCTGCTTGCTAATCACATTGTAATCAGAACAAACAGATCAGGATGAGGAGAGAGAGAAAAACAGTTTCACCTCCTTACATTTTTTGTTAAAAAAAGGGGGAAAATATTAGCTATAAATGAAATAAATGTAAAAAAAAATATTGGGAGCCCAGTGATAAATAAAATATAAAAATATTTTTTTTAAAGTGCCCCTTACCACTAGTATTAAAAATACACAATATATGGTAATATGAAAAGCATGAATGTGGCCCTCTGGAACATAAAAAATATGTATGTGGGCTATGACTGTAATCAGGAGATGTTGCTGAACATACATTGGATCATTGTTCAGCTGTGTCACCTACAGTACAGTAGATTGAAAAAATGTGGAATTTTCTTTCTATCTTAGTATCGTTTTTTTATATATATATTATCACTAATAATTACCCTATTTGCTCAATTATAAGACAAGGTTTTTTTCAGAGCAAATGCTCTGAAAAATACCCCTCGTCTTATATTCAAGGTCGTCTTCTAATCAGACCTCAAATAGAGGTCTGACTACAAGACTAAGATCCAGATCCCCCCAGCGCTGCAGGGACCCGGATCTTCTGGCAGCCTCTGCTGGCCGGCACTTCCTCTGGGGCTTCTATGACGGAGAGCTGGCATCACATGACCTTCAGGTGCACAACCTTAGAAGTGCCGGCAGCAGCGGAGGTTGTCTGTGCACATCCCACGGCCGGTGAACGTTTGCGGGATGCGCACAGACAACCTCCACTGCTGCTGGCACTTCCACCGGTGCTTCTTTGGTGGAGCACCGGAAGGTCATGTGATGCCGGCGTTCTGTCATAGAACCCCCGGCGGATGTACTGGCCAGCAGCAGCACAGACCTCCACCAGCTGCCACCAGGAAGTCTGAAGCACGGGTCACAAGTAAAGGGATGCACTGGTAAGTCAGGGGGATTAAGAGTGGCACGGGGGGCTCAATGGTTTTCTGGAGGCAGAGTGGCATTAGGGGGTTAAAAGGCTTGTCAGGGAGGCAGAGTGGCATTTAGGGGGTATAAGGCATATCTCGCGGGTGGCAAAAGGGGGTTAAAAGGCATATCAGGGAGGTAGAGTGGCATATAGGGGTGTATAAGGCATATCTGTGGGGGGAGAGTGGCAAATAGGGGGTAAAAATGCACGTCAGGGAGGCAGAGTGGCATATAGGGGGTTAAAAGGCATATCTGGGTGGCAGAGTGGCAAATAAAAGAAAATAAACAAAACATGCATTTTTCTCAATCATAGTTTTTATTAAATATGAAAAAATAGTTTTTATGTTTTCCTATAGGGTAGTCCTATATTCAGGCTTTTTTATGTTCCTTCGTATCGAGCAAATACGATATTATGTTTTATGTATTTCTATTATTTTAACAGTATGCCCTACATCTCCTGAATAAATTGATGTATAATTTGTGCAGGTTCATTAAATAAGGAATCATGCTTTAACAAACATATGGTGAAAATGACAAAAATATTTTGGTCCTTTGGTTATGAAAACTCCCAGGTCTGAAGGAGTCATTATTTTCATGATGTTTTTTGATGTTTGTCTTATAGAAGATGGAGTACAGGTTATTTAAAAGATGTAGCTTAACCTGTATATATCGTAAAGAGGTCTGCTGGACCAATTGGTTAATATCACTGGAGGCCTAGGCAACCACGGCTGGGTAAACCCCGGTTCTAAAGATTGGTAATAGTGTGTGGTAGATACAGCCTCCCATCAGAAGGGGTAGAGGCTGATACAGTGAGGAAATTAAAATATGCTATCTTGAATCTAGGACAAGATCAGGGATTGATTGAGGTGTCTGCATCGGGAAAATGGTAGACTAGATGCACTCGTTCTTATCTGCTAACAAATTCCGTTTGTTAGCCAGGTTGGCCTAATAATTCATGCCACAGAAGACAAATTTCATTTGATGCAGCTAAACTGAGCAACTGTGCTGACTGCTCATGTGGGTTTGCTATGTGATATGTGCAGTCAGCACTTATTTTGGGAGATAGAAGAAAATAAAAAATGTATATGTATTTTAATATACCCCCTTGTAGTGAGAGCTATGTAACTTGTTATTCTGCCAGATAAATTACTCTTTGGTAATGCCAACTAAATATAACTAGTACCATGTTACATGTATTCTTAGCATAGACATCAATATTTATAGCTTGGTTGTTACCTAAATCATATAAATATTAAATACAAAATAAATTAGTGTCATGCTGCGGGTTTGAAGCATTATGCTTTTACCCAGGAATGAGTCCAGATAGTGGGCAGCAATATGTAGACACAGGATGGGGCTGTTTTAAGGCAAAACAGACAGTGGCCCAGGGTCTACACATCCCTCCAAGGCAGGGATGGTACAATGATTTTTGCCACCTTAGGCATGAGTCATGTGAGCACATGTCAGTCACGTGATCAAATAAACACCATATGGAAACACAGCATTGCGGGTATAGGTCAACTGAATAAGACTTGTAAACACTGTATTTGCAGGTATAGAGTAAACATATAAAACATGGAAACATATAATTGCAGGTCTAGAGCAACTGAATAACTCAGGCTGGCAGGTATAGATCAATGAAAATAAACACAAGCAAACTCAGCATTAAAGGTATGGATCAAATAAATAATACATGAAAACCCTAAACTGCAAGCATAAATCACAGACTGGACACTTTCACATTTACCAGATGCCCAGTCTAGCCCTGAACATTATTTAATATATGTTATATGAGTCAAGCCCAACTCTGTTGTATGAAGGCATCTTTTAAAATGATTTTGTATTCTGTTGTTGATGTGAGGACACATAAGAGATTGGAACCTAGGAAATCAGTAGCTACTAGACATCAATAATATGGAGAACCTCTTTCCTTCTCCACTATATTTTATATTTGCTTTCTAACAATCAAGTGTTGATTGCCTCATTTGCTTCTTGCCCTTTGTAAAGTTTACAGCTCTTAGAAATAGTCATTTCTAAATGTTTTGTGTAGACTTTAATCCCTGTGTAGATTAAGGATTTATTGCTGCACACAAGATATTTTTTCACTGCAACATTTAGTAGGATGTTGAGTTATTCCTGTGCTGTATCCAAAGCTATTTAAAGACTTTCGTTGAGTGCATGACTTACCAATGTGCAGCACAGCTGTGACAAGCTCAGTGTCATTTGGCATATGTTTTTCTAACATACATTAAAAACGCTGCTATTCACTTATTTACATTTATTACAGTGTTACGATATGCACCTCATTAAAATATTTTGATTATTATGGTAATCTAACACAAACAAGATTGATTTCTTTTTAAAAATACAAACTTTCATTTATTTAATACATATAATATTAATATTCACTTATAGTACTAGTGGTTGTAGGAACAAAGTAAAAATGTAGATTTAATTTTATTTTTTAAATGTGCAAGCATACGATAAAATCTATAAAATAAATCCATCTTTTTACAAACGTTAAATTTTAACTAATCTCTTTACAAATCATCTCTAACAGTTCAAATACTAAAAGGTACGTTATTGGTGGTGCTACCATATGCTATTTTTATATACTGTACTATAAATTTACGTTGCCCCATCAAAGAACGGAGGCAAAATGTGACAAAGGTTCTCCCAGAGCAAGAGTCGGTTATACCCTAAAACCCAATTGCTACACTAGCTTTCCATCATAATGCTTTCTTCCTCAAGGGAGTCACTGGTCTATCTATAAACATGGTGGGGTTTGTGATAATAAAATGAAACATAGAGTTCCTCTGATATCTGAGTGGCATGTGTCGATGAGTTATTTCAGAGAGGCCCGGCAGCCTTTCTGCCGGAATTCCAGATAGCAGCTCACTGTAATATGAGTTCAGTTACCAAATATAGCTTAGTGGAGAAAGAATGACATGGTCCTGTGGGAACAGATGGAACTTGCAGGCCACATACACCTCATTGAGTGCTGTGTGGACAAAGCAATATTCAATGAGTAGCTGCACTTTTTCTGTTAATAAATACGATTATTTCGCCACCTCTGACTGGGATTTCTAGGTAAGGGCCTATTTCTTTCTTTGAACATGACTAAATTCACTTATCTCTGTCTCTGTAGCTTTTGTTTGTTATTTTACAAGAGGTTATATTTTTTATTTTACTGAATGTGAATTATGTTGAAAATGCAGTTTCAGATGGTGTGAACCTTTAAACATTTAATATAAATGCAGGAAGCCCAGGGCTAAAAATCATTGATCCTTTTGTATCTTTAGTCATCATTTGGTTCACTTGAAATTAAAATAAAAGGTGGCTTGGAGAAGTAAAGGTATTAGTATGTAACTGTGTGAAATATAGTTAAACTATACATGCATATATAACCCGTTATATGTCATACATACGGCATAGTTGGTTATATGAATTTATGTTGCATTTATCTGTAACATTATGCAAATAAAATCACAGAAGTTCCAGAATGGTTCATAACATTCATAATAACTTCTAAAAATGCATTAACACTGCCGTGAGAAATAACTAAAACTTACAGTATATTTTTTTTTTATAAAAAGGAAAAAATATTCAAATAAGGAAAACAATAAATGCACTTAGTTTTGTTTCAGTTACTTATGCGGGAACATAGAATGTAGAATATAGATTTTTTTAAACATTTTATTCTAACGCTTGTATTTGTGTCTGCCAAACAGGGAGATTGCATACAATGGCAAGCAAAGATGTTAACGAAACTTTGCCTTTGTCACTGATGTCGAAGGAGGAATATTCTGGAGATAGAACAACAAGAGAAGGCCTTTCTGAAAACATGTCTGAAGCATCTTCTCATGATTCCTTCTATGATTCATTATCAGACTTGCATGAAGAAGCCATTGATGGAAATTTTCCTGAACTTTCTGCTTTCCTTAGTCAAGACGAGATCAACAAGAGCATTGACATAGCTCGTGAAGCTTTTTCCAGTTCTAACAATGACAATCCTATTCAAGAACATGTTTTGAAACATTCATCTCTAAATCCAGTTGACAGGTCTTTCAAGGAATTTAAGTTAAATAACCCATCATCACAAGACTCTCAAAAAATAGATTGCATGTCACGTGTGAATGTTCTTAATAAACAACGCAAAAATGCTAATGCTGTCACAGATGTCCGAGATATGATATCACCTCTTCTCACCACAAGTCCAAGTATAATTCGTACCCTTCAAGCTCAGAAAGCATCTAAGAAATCAAGCAAATGTAGCCAAAATAAAATACCAAATCCAACAATGAAAGGAAAAGCATTTGAAAGTGACAGTGGCTCCCAACCTGATATATACAAAAAGGCAGCAAACTTCATTGAAGAACTGTCTGCTATATTTCGAGAAACAAGTAAAGACAGAGACAGGAGACCAAATGGAGATTCTTCTTCACCAGACAGTGGCTATCTTTCTCCTAAAACAGACAATCCAGTTCTAGTAAACTCATCAATTAATGAAAATGAAGTAGAATTAAAACCAGACTTAAAATCCACAGACACATCATCAATAAAAGATACAGATCATACAACAGAGAAAGAACCTGTCCAACCTGAAGAAAATAGAACACACATTCAAGCTAATAAATCATATACTCCTCCTTTAGTTGCTCGATTTATTCAGAAGCTCCGAAGCCAAGAGGTTTCTGAGGGAAGCAGAGTTGAACTAGTATGCAGAGTATCAGGAAACCCACTGCCGGAGGTTAGGTAAGTACCAAAATTGCTGGTATAAATGGAATGCTAAACCTAAAATGCTTGCATAGATTTTGTATGTTTCCATTCAATTTTTTCAGAGCTTAATGACCCACATGATAAGTAGTCTAAACTGTATGAAACCAGTTATGGGGTCATTATAATGCAAAAAAAAGTTTTAGTAGTTAGAGGTGGTTTAATAATTCAACTACAAAAAAAAATAGAAAAAAGGACTTATGAGATTTTCGTTATTTTAAAACGTATTAAAGTTAAAATTCTTATAGTGCTTATTTTTATTATTATTATTATTATTTTATACACACCCACCAGTTTACACAGCAAACTGTAAAGCTACCCATCTTGCAGTACATACATTTGAAGGGTATGGCAAAACTACAACTGACAGATGAAGACATTAGGTAAATACATTAGGTAAAGAGGGCCCTGCTCGCAAGCTTATCAAACTTACTAGTTGGCAGTAGTAGAACCCCAGCAATTCTACTATTGACGTTGAGCGGACTTACAGGTTACAAAATGTCACATGATTCCACTCTAAGGGCTTAGAGCTGTTCTCCAAGAGTTATTGGGCACTGGATCCACCAATGGTTTAAGGTTTAATTGGTTCAAAACATTACAAAGGAAAATAATGTTAACTACATACATATATATAATGAGCCAACAAACAGAAAAAAAATGTAATAAACTTTATTTTATGAAGCTTCATTTCCAAACTGATTAATGGTTAAACATATTTTACCATAAGTTCGGCCTGCCCAGCTTATCACTTCTTTATAAATTTTCCTTTTTCCTTTGCTTTTGTTAGTTATAAACGTTACAATTTTTATTATTATTTTTACAATTACTGTTTCTGCATCTCTGCATGAACTTTGGGTTATTATATTGTTCCGTACCAACTGAAAGCTTGAGGCTGCATGCTTAAGTGGTGTTTGGTCAGTGTCATTGGTTATTGCCACCGCAAGCCAAATTATGTATTATAGTTAATGAAGGCAGTTTGGTGTCATTAGGGGGCAATGATTTAGAGACTGTTTATGTGACTTTATGACTTGGTGTCAATTGAGTTAATTATGAAACTAAGTAAGACATTTCGACTTTAAAACACTATGATACACTCCTATCCACCAGACATTCTGTGTTAGTAGAAAAGAGGGGCATCAGGGATACCAAGAGGAATAGAGGGATTTGGGTCACAAAGGGTGGCGAATGGATAGTATGAAATTTAAAAAAACAGTATTATTAGAGCAAAACTTTATTCTGGTGGTAAATATTGCTTAAGCTGTTATATTATGTTACCAGATATTACAGCTCTATACAGTAAAAAGCAAGGTTTGTCAATTGAGATATGTCTGAAGTTGTACAAATCCTCTGTTTTTGAGAGTAGATTTCATGCAGCTTTAATATATTATCATAAATGAAGCAAGAACAAGATCTTAAAGCATGAAAAGTTCAAACCTTTTGTAGGCCAGAAAGTCTGTGCCATTTCAGACTGTGCCCATGAACGGTATAAGGTTTCAAGACAGATGTCTCTTTCTCAGGTTGAAACGTAATACACCATGCATAATAATTATTTTATACAGATGAAATCCCATCTTAATATTAAATCACATTAATTCAAATCCATTAAGATACACAAATTCACTACTACATCACTGGCCAACAAGAAGAAAGGGGTGAAGGGCAGAAAAAACTGCAAAATCTCCCAAAGTTTTGGTAATCCGGCTACATATCTGGAGGGTTGGCTCCAGGAATTGGATGTCTATGCTTTGTTTCCTCTTTGTTAGCGATTGGTATGTCCAGATATAATCTCTTACTAATTAAATTTTGTGTCTTGGGGGGATGGAATTATACTTGACAGATGTCATTGAGCACAATAATTAACCCTTTGCACAGGCCTACTACAAGTCATTGTGGGCCCTGGGCAAAGCCTTTAATAGCATATGAGGTTATACTGAAGGGAAATGGTTTTATGGGAATGTGCACAAGTGATATATAAATATACTTGCATACACAAACACACACATTTCCAGGGGATGATGCCACAGGAGCCAGATGGACAGTCTGGGACTAGAAATTTAGTTGGGGAACTGGTATTGAGCACCCGCCACTAGAATGAAATCACATATTTTCTCCATTTGCTAAAAGTGTTTAATTCTATCTACACTTGATAGCCACCTGCTGCATGACCAGATAATGAAAGGAGTCTGCCAAGTTGAAGCAAGCCGAGCCAAGAATATAAGCTGTCTGACAGACTATTCACAGAAAAGCATTTAGGTCAGCAGCAGGTGCAGAGAGCCCTGAAGAGAGAGAAAATACACAGCTGAGTTAATGATTCTACTTACACTGGAATGATTTAGAGAGCTTCTGCCATTAGGGGTATAGCAAAGGGGACAGGCAGCAAAAGCACCATGGACTACTCAGATTTATGTATTTTGGGCCAAAAAATCTTGTTCTTGTAATTTCACATACAGCCACTAGGGTGCCTAGAGTAACACGAAATTCAGGTTCCTTTGACATAATGAAGAACGTGAATAGACCTGAAATCACGTGTTGTGTATAAAATAAACAAATAATAAAAATAATACTTCCCTACTGCAGCAGCCCAAAAACGAACACTCCTCCTCAGGGTGTAGAAATTCAAACGAACCAAACAATAATGGGGCGCAGATTCATATAAGGAAAAAAACAAATAAAACCAATAGTGTAGAGTGTAAAACCAATACCGTTATACCAATGCCGTATAAACAGACGTATTGCCGTATAATAGAAACAGACGAAAGAAAACGGACGACGTGAGATGACGCATATACGGAAGTACCTATATAAAAAAAGCACAATAACGAGACAAGATCACTTATCTCATCGATTACACTTCTACTGAAGAAGCCAAGTCGGCGAAACGCGTTTAGAAGGATATTTCTTGGACTATTCTACATTTCAAAACCGGTGGACTTTTTATTGACACTCTTCAAGCACTTTTGGTGCACGAACTAAATGTGAGTGTATCTTCTACTGGCAATTTTAAACATTTTCTCGGATACTACACTATTTTAAGTTTATCTTTTAGAATCTACGAAGAATATTAAAGACACTTTGCATTCAACATAGATGGGTCTGAATCATCCATTTCTTTTGTGAGTGCAACATTTAATCCGCACATACCATTGGTTTTACACTCTACACTATTGGTTTTATTTGTTTTTTTTCCTTATATGAATCTGCACCCCATTATTGTTTGGTTCCTTTGACATAATGGTTTGATCCTTTTTGTGATCTTACTGTCACCCAATGTGCTTGGTGTGGCTTTATTAATGGAAAGATTGATGTCAATAAAATGTATTAAGCCGGTGGAGGCCCTCTGCCACATCTCCAGGGTCAGATCACTCTATTCAGGATCCCTGGTGCGCATCTTCTCCTTTGGGAATGTTGGGAAGACCAGTGATCTCTCATGTAACCGTCCTTTTAGCACTATGGAGGTTTGTCCACAGGTACACCATGTGTACACCATGTGTGATCATTGAGACCTAGTGCAGTAATTGCTTTAAATACACCACTGTTATACCACTTACACCAACTACATACCGGTAGATTTTTTTTTAAATTATGATTCTTTATAGGAGTTGAAAAGATGTTATTAATTCCTAAAGAATATTTTTATAACATAAAAATGTAGATCTCGATCAAGACCAAAATACAAAGAGTTTGAAATGTTTAATTCCCAAAGTTAAAAAATTTAAATGTTTCCATGTGAAATGTCAACATTAAATCAAACGGCTAGAATGTCTTCACAATAAACCTGCAGATGGTGCTGTGTTACTGTCCAACAAAAATAAAAAGTTCTCTTCACTCACATGTATTGTCTTCAAAATGTTATAGCAAAAAATGTTCTTTGCTATCTATCTATCTATCTATCTATCTATCTATCTATCTATCTCCAGATGTGATGCTCAATAAATGTAAAACCTTGAATATACTGTTGAATTTACAAAAAATAATCTCATTGTACAAAATGTGTCAGTAGAAGCAATATTGTGGAAACAGCCTGGAAGACCATAAGGCTGCAATTATATTGCAGAGCGGAAACAAAGCCGTGCAACAGCCTGGACAGGTGCAATGTCAATATGTCCATTAAATTATGTTAAAAGAAACACACAGATGCATAAGAATAAAATGCTACATTGTGATTGAACAAGGAAAACAAACTGTAATCAAATATATGAAGCAATTTATTAAACTTGCTGGCATAAACTTGCTAACTGGTGCAATCTTGAGGACTGGCTGGGGTCCCTGAGAGTACTGACACAGGCATAGTGAGGGGCATAACATTCCCTGCACGGTGGGCAAACTGCTTGCCACTCACCAGCATACCTGGGTACTTTCTAATGAGCTGAGCCTGGGACTCTTTAAGTGTCTATTGTGTAGCTTCATTGCATTCACCAAATGTGTTGCCAAAATGGCTCTAATACAAGTCCTCATGGAAATCTTGACTTATCATTAGTGAAACATAAACTCAATTGAGTTACCTGGGTTTAAGCATGAATATTAGCCATAACATACTGGTAGCAAAAGCACCAACTGGAGACCCACAGTGAGTCCTGTACTTAGCTACTTGTGCGCGTGTCCCGACAATATTTGCCGTAACTCAGATAGCTAAGTTCCACAATGATGCTAGCCCTCAGTGACCTCCCGCCAGCACTGACCTTGACCTGAAACAAAGTTAAAAAAGGGGGGAACCTTATGGCAGATTTATCCAAAAAGTCTGAAGTGAATGAAGTATGTTAATGATATCCCAGGCCCAGTCAAGCAGCCCCTACATTAATGCTGAATCATGGGTTGCTAGCTACACTCTACAGCCCAAACACCCCTATCCTGCACCTATGACTCTGTATCTTAATTAAATCCCATGCACTCAATCAAACCTATTAATGATAACTTCTGGGCTGTTAAACATATTACACAACAAGCTCTAACTACCTTGACAAGTTCTATTTACCTGGAAATTACATTGATTTATCTTAGTCTGCCAATTCTAGTTTTTGAATAAAATATAATAATAATAACAATAATAATAAATGATATGGTGGGGCAACCCTTTCTTTAAACTGTTTACTGGCCTGTTCTAAGATCATAGGCCCAGCCTTCCCGAACTGCTCCCTACACTGTGTATTTTACTGAGTACTGACTTTGGTACCTCAAAGCCCGAAGCAATTTTGCCATTTTTGCGGTATGTCGGTTCAGCGATTATTCTCCTTCCCTGCAAATATTGTACCCATGTAAACTATATATTGTTTTTTCAAGGAAAGATAGAGCTTTCTTTTGATACCATAGTTAGATGATTAGCTTAAAATTTAGGATGAGAAATTTAGTAAAAACTAGCGAAAATGTTTTATATATTTTCCCTCTGAATCCTCAAATTAGGTAAAGTGATGGAAAATCCCCTCCAAGTTTATCAATTCAGGTGTCCTGATTTCGAAATACATAATTTATATAGATTTTCCATACTTTCCTGGCACGTATTGGGAACATACTATAATTTTTATGCTTATGGCTTAGGGTTTGGGGGTTGTGAACAGGGGCAGGAGGGTTTTACTTTTTAGATGTTGTGTTAGGGCAATCGGATGTAAGGGTTTTTTTCTTTTTTTATTATTATTATCTTTTTTTAATTTTATTTTGTATTTTTTTAGATATATTTTTTTTAAATTGTTATTGGTCATCTTAGGGACCTCTTGAACATGTTATGTCGCAATGACATCACTTAGCTCACTTTATTTTTATTTTATTTTTTATTGTATTATTTTTATTTTTTTAATTTCTTTTTTTTAAATCAATAACCATTTGTTCTCCATGGTTTCTCACTCTCCTCCCTGCGACCCCCTTGCACAGATCACACTGTGATCCCCACAGACTTGCATTGAGATCACAGTGTCTGTGCCTCATCGGAGCGATAGGACATACCCTGCAGGGTATATCCTGTTCTCCAATGACCTCTCCACCTATTATATCGGTTTGTCTCAGTCTGTCAGTTCTCATCTTGTCATATTCCTTGAATATATGTATTGTATTAAGCGCTCCGCAAATTGTTGGCGATATATAAATAAAAGAGAATAATAATAATGCCATGTGGGAAAGGTTGCTCCAAACTATTGAAACAGGAGGAAGGAGCTCAGTAGGGTCACATATAGCAACATTACATCGCCCCGAGGAATATCATGGCACTATGGGTGAGTGGCTCAGAAGATAGGATTTACACAAGGTAAGTATGTATGTGGGAGAGTGTGCATGTGTTTTTTTGTGTGTGTTAGCTATATGAAGGACAGGGACCAAAGGGGTACCTTGGCTTTACTTGCCCCCTGGACTAGAATGTGTCCGCCCTCCCCATGCCTGAATCTGATTAAAATAACTGATAAACTTTGCAGCCATAAATCTGCACACTAATCTGCACATGTCCTAAAACCCAGATCTTAAGAAATCTTACTCCAAATATTTTGTATAATGATGCTGCACAAGTAGGGTGACCACAAGTCCTGGACTGCCCGCATTGGGACTTGAAGTCCCAGGTCCCGGGCAGCCGGCTCCCCTCCGTTTCCCCCGCGAGGCCTCTAGCTCGGTTGCAGTGCCCGCATGTCATGCTGTGCACCAGAATATGACGTCATATTCCGGCGCTCAGCAGTGAAGCAGCGTGTGAGAGCAGGGAGACAGAGGCCTTGCACTCTGACCGCAGGACTTCTGGAGGGTAAGTGAACTACAAAGGGGGAAAAAAGGGGTGGAGGGAGAGGGGGTATATTATGATAAGGGAGAGGGGGTAGATAGTGGGAAAGGGGGTAGTAAGAATATTCAAATAAATAAAGAGTGAGATTGAGTGAGAGAATAAATGAATTAGTGTGTGGATAAATTGTGTGAATGAGGGAGAGAATAAATGAATTAATGTGTGGATAAATTGTCTGAATGAGGGAGTATGAATTAATGTGTGGATGAATTGTCTGAATGAGGGAAAGTATTAATTAGTGTGTGGATGAATTGTCTGAATGAGGGAGAGAATAAATGATTATGTGAATGAATTATGTGAATGAAAGTGTGAATTAGTGAGTGACTGTAAAAGTGTTTGTGTGTATCATAGATGTATAATTGATTTGTGGAAAGGCAAAGATGGCACAAACAGGGTGTTTATGGGACAAAGGTGGCTGTTTGGGGACCAAGTGCTGGGCTGTTTGGAAACAAAGATGGCAAGCCTTATGTGTGTTAACTGGGTGCTGGTCAGGTTCTATGTGGGCAGTGTGGATGCCAGGGCTGGCTTTGGGGTGTACAACCTGTGATCTATGCCTGTAATTTAGGGTTTTTTATCTATAGCTTTATTGCTGAGTTCTGCAGTGCTGTTTCCATGTGTTTTTTGATCTATACCATCAGTGCCGAGTAATTTCCAGTTGATTTATACCTGCAATGCTGGGCTTGTGTGTTCTGTTGATCTATAGCTCCAATGCTATGTTTCCATACTTTATTATTGTATACCTGCAAATACAGGATTTGATTCTATGCCTTGAATGCTAAGTTCACATGTGAATTTCAATTGATCTATACATGCAAAGCTGGGTTTGTGAGTTAATGTGTTGATCTATGCCTGCTATGTGATGTTTCCATACATTATTTATGTATGTAGTTATGTAGGTTTGTATGTCTTATTCAGTTGATCTATACATGCAAGGGCTGTTTTATGTGTTTATTTGATCTATACCTATTTTGTGGTGCAGGAGCGTGGCTAGGGAGCGTGGCCCAAGGAAATTCTTGCGTAGGGTCCAATTTTTTTTCAATATAAAGTGTATTGGCAGCGGGGTCTAATATCTGTATATATATATATATATATATATATATATATATATATATATATTGACAGCAGGGGCTATTATTTATATATACTGACAGCAGGGGCTAATATTAATAAATATCGGCAGCAGGGCCTAATATTTATATACCGTACTGGCTCGAATATAGGCCGCACTTTTTCCCCCAGGGTTAGGATACAGATCCCCCGCAGCAGTGCAGGGGACCTGTATCCTACTCTCCGATACACTCAGACAGCCTCCCCTGCCAGCACTTCCCACGGGGGGAGTGCCGGCACGGGAGGTTGTCTAAGCGCATCGTGCGGACGGTCACCGGCTGCGGCGATGCGGATAAACAGCCTTGTCGCACGCTGTGCTTTAACAATCTCCCTTGCCGGGAATTCCCACGGGGAAGATGTCCCGGCAGCGGAGGTTATTTACCCGCATCGCCGCAGCCGGTGACCTTCCGCACGATGCGTTTTACCTCTGCCCCCAAGACTTACCAGAGCAGACTCCCGGGTGTCTTGCGGGGCCAGCGGGGGACATCTACGCAATACACGTGTACAACTTCCGTGTATATCCAGTGTTGTATACGCGTATTGTGTAGATGTCCCCCGCCGGCCCAGCAAGACACCCGGGAGTCTGCTCTGGTAAGTGGGGGGGGGGCAGAGTGGCAGCATATCCCGGGGGGGGCAGTGGAAGCATATCTCGGGGGGGGACGTGGCAGCATATCTCGGGGGGGGCAGTGGCAGTATATCTCGGGGGGGAGGAGGAGGACGTGGCAGCATATCTCGGGGGGGAGGACGTGGCAGCATATCCCGAGGGAGGAGGACGACAGTGGCAGCATATCTCGGGGGGGGAGGACAGTGGCAGCATATCTCGGGGGGGGACAGTGGCAGCATATCTCGGGGGGGAGACAGAGTGGCAGCATGTTTTTTTGGTGCTTTTTTAAAGAAAAAAACTTTTTCTTAAAAAAGCACCAAACTTTTAGGGTGCGGCCTATATACGGGGGCGGCCTATATCCGAGCCAATACGGTATATATTGGCAGCAAGGGCTAATATTTGTATATATATATATATATATATTGGCAGCAGGGGCAAATATTAAAGTAACTGCACAGTTCAGCTGTTATTTTGAAGTCATATTTCAATCATAGTCTTTACTTCAAAGAGATAAGCACATTTTATATAGTTAAAAATGCATGTCTAACGTATATATATATATGTGTGTATATTTACACACATCTGTGTGTGTGATCTCATGGGCTTCATAGTGTGTCCCTGAATGGTAGAAAAAAATGTGGGCACCCAATGCACAAGTAATGCTAACCTGATCATTATTCAAAAATCTGATCTGTGGCATTGCCTAATTTTGCTTTTCAAAGATATTTTTCAAAGATATCAGCAGTGAAACGGTGCAATGAAATTGTGTTTTGTTTCCATTTCTTTTATAAACCTAAGGATCCATTGAGGTGCACAGGATGTTTCTCCGGCATATCTATCGACAATCCACAAAAGCATCAATACATCATGGATACATTATTTTCACAAGGCTAAAGTAGCTTCATTATTTTACAGCTTCAGCTCAAAACAAAATCAAGTTATGGCAAGCAACAATCCACAATAGTTTTGACAGGGGAGGGAGTGGAACAAAGCATACAGAAAACCATTAAATATGATTTATAGAAATAATTATTATGCAGGGTGATAAAAGCTCATGTTAGATTCTCACATAGAAGAGTAGCTGTAAAAGACAAGCAGTCACTCAGTAACTCCCTAGATTCTAAACCTGTGTTCACTCACTATACTGGGCTTGGTTTGAAATAGTAGTGAAGAGGAATGTAAACACAGTTATTATTATTATTATTATTATTATTATTATTGATTGTTTTAGAAAGAGCCAACATATTCCACAGCGCTACCTATAAAATGGGATTGTGTGAATATTGTGTGTGTTAGTTTGGCTGAGAGTGACATGTGTGAGTAGTAGTTGTGTGGCTTAGACTGGTCAGTGTGTTAGAGTTTACAGCAGTGAGGCAAAACATGGTTAGTATGAGTGTTTTATAAATAAGTTGAGGGGTATGATCAAGATAGTGGTGGTCCTGGGTGTTTTATTATGACGAGGCTGATCATGACTAGGCTTTTGAGGGCCCCCCACGAGAGCTTATAACCTAAGATTATCTGTAGCTTCCCTCTGGTGCATTTAGTGAAGAATCGTAAAATTGGTTCTTCATAGTACACACAGAATCTGCTTTATACATGCAATTTATAGTGATGCGGAAATTTGCGACAATAACGCACACCAAATAAATCAAGAGAAATAAATCCACGTGCGACTAGGGTGCTTTCATCTTTTTCCTTATACATCTGGTACAGTTGTTTTCCCAGATCCTGTGGTATAAAAATTGCCCTCACAGGAATAACAATCCTACGCAAAGATGAAAACCATAGTGATCGTTTAATGGAAGAGCCAAAGAAGGATCTGTCACAGTCTTATTTGGCCAGGTGCCACCATTTAACAAACAGGCCTTACTCGGCATGTGAAGGCAAACGTTACTGTATACTGGTAGCTCAACGCACAGAAAAATATAACGTTTTTCAAAATATTTGGAAGAAGGTATCTTTATATTGAATAAATACATTACAAACTAATTCAAATGCCTGACCTTTAACTCAATATTTCTAAAAAAAACACATACACTACAAGCAATCGCAGAGCAAAGGTATCCATAACTCCCATCACCTTCGGCAAGGATGCTGATGAGGGTAATAAAAGTTGTAGTTCCCTAAAACAGATGCTTTTTTTGAAAGATACCTGAGCTCTATAAAAATCACCAGTCAAAAAGGTAAAATAATAATAAAAATAAAAAAAGTTTAAAAATAAAAATATTTTAAACGTACAAAAAAGGCACTAAAAAAAAAAAAAAAAACACTTTCCACTAGAAATCTATACTAAAACATATTCACTGTCCCTTGAACAAATGTTTTATTAATAATAATAATAATAATATAAAAAAATGTTTAGTATAACTGTATTTGAGGGATGTTGCTGAACGTAAATCACAGTTTTATTTAGCACTAAAATGTTCAGCTGTTCATAATTTCAGGTTTTGTTCAGTTTGTAATATACATTGTTCATACTAAATGATGGACTACACATACTAAAAAGGGTTCAAAACAAATGTCTACACTAAATATGAAAAAGAGAAATCTAGACTGAGCAAACATATGGTAAAAATACTCAACCTTGGTTGAGTAGAGTCACCGAGGTTAATTTACTTCTGTTCTAATGTGTTTTTTTCTGTTCTTCTACTTTCCATGGTGTTAATACTTAGCTTAGAAGTATCTCAACTACTAGATACTGATTACCTCAACTGCAAATTGGCATCTTCAGGGTCAGTATATACACCAATAATAGGTTCATACAGAACATTTCAAAACCTCCATTGATAAAATGATTAAAGACCCTTATATAATTTGTTCAGGGTATAATATTGAGAAATATTTTGATTCAAGCTACTATAACCATCCATATTACCATGTTACCATAACAGAGGCTCTCCAGCATTGCCCCTGGTAGATTAGAGAGTTATACTTTAGGAACGATCAGGTTATGATACGTTCCAGCTTGCAATGCCGGTCGATGTGCGGTGTAGGGAGGCATAGATTTATATTTGGGGCTTACGCTACCATTTTCAGTGTTCCCTAACAGTGTGGATTTATTATATACATTGGGACACTTACAATTCTGTTACTCTGTGGGGTCTGAAGAGTTGTTTTACTTATGTTTTATTGAGTGCTTGACTACTAATAGCAAATTTAGGTGATTAGCAGTTGGCTGGGGGTGATGTGATGTTATTTCTTCTTTTTCAGGTTATTTTATTAAATATAATTCAATTTTTAATAACTAATTATTTTTTTCTTTCTCTATGATTGGCATAACAAGATTTGTATTTACTTAATAAAAAAAAACTTGTATGGTCAAATCTAAAGGATGGTAAATAGTATATATATATTTTTTTTTTTTTTTTTTAAGTACAGTGATCCAACAATTCTTGTGCTTAGTGGCTGCTTAAAGTGGCAGGAAAGCACTGCGGCTAAGCATGCACACAAGGGTCTAAATAGACCCCCGCCTAAAGAATCTGCCGAGCCAGAGCTGACTAGATGTAAGTATATCACATGCAGAGTGGGGTGTTCATGAAACAGATTTCCTGAACGCGAGATAGCTGGGGGGCAGGACAGCGGATAGAACAACTATCATATGTGGCATAGTTGTGTGTGTATTTCCTTGTTCCATGGGACAATGTATTTAAAAAGTTTAGTGTTACTAAAAAAAAAAAATAAAGTTAGTCTACAATTTAAGAAATAAATTATAATTAAAATAGACAGCAAGCAACCGCTTTAGCAGAGGAGCTTTGGCGCATGCGGTGCAATTATAAATAAAGGGTTATTTATTTCAGGCCAGAGTCAATTATTTAAAGGGTAAAATTTTGGCCCATTTGGAAAATGTATGATGGTAAAATATAGACAGTTTTCTACTCGCTTTTTATTACTGCATTTTTTTAGATGACCGGGTAGGCTGTAATTTGTGTCTTTCATATAAATGTAATACAGTTGTACATTTTGTTCCCTTGGATTATTTAATATTGTCCTGATTTGTTTTGTGCTATGTGATATGTGATATGATTGTATGAAAAAAGGCTGTTTTTAGTAGACTGATATGTCAGACAATATTTGGCAGGTATAGAATCAAAATAATGTATGGGAGATTAGGCTGAATACTCTAAATCTGAAAGCATATATCATCATCATCATCATCATCATCAGCTATACAGAGTGGAAACAACAGTCCTTTTAGGCACATATATTTTAGTTTAGATATCAAAATGTTCATAAATGTCAAGTTGTTTTCAATATTAATTGTGGGATGGCAGCATTACATTCCTTTATAGTGGAATTTCTCATAAACCACGAATAACAATGCGCCGAACAATTAAGTAAATTAAAAATTATTAGGACAATATTAAATTGGGGAGGCCAATAACCCCTGTAGAAGAATACTGAGAAAGGACATCTGTATCCACCATGGCAAGAAAATCAAGGTTGAAAACAATGTCCTTCGGAGTGCAGTAGTATCAAAAGGAAACAACTGTTTACCTGAAATGCGTTCATTTAATCAGCTAACGTTCATCACACAATGGTTGCTCTTATCAACGAGGGCCACGCTTGGTCTTGTTCATTTGTAGAACAGCCTTTATCCCATAGCTGCTTAGCAACCAGGGAAATATTGTCCTCTGTTTTAATCAGAGACCAGTGATGAATAGACCAGTAGATAATATTTCACCCAGTGCAAAAGATAAGGCTTATGTAAAATGTATTGCATGATCCATTCTTAAAGTAGATCTGTCACTTTCCCAAATCCAAGAATTGATGCTGTTTTGAAGGCAAAGGGTGGTCACACCAAATGTTGATTTGATTCAGTTTTTGTCCTGTTTACTCACATATATATATATATATATATATATATATATTTGATTTGATTCAGTTTGATTTGATTCAGTTTTTGTCCTGTTTACTCACATATATATATATATATATATATATATATATATATATATATATATATATATATAAAACCCTAAAATATGTTGGTATATTTTGATGGCTGTAAATTACATCTCCAAAAACCTGCTTCTATCTTCCATCTTTTGCTTAGAATATTAGCCAAAGACCAACAGTGGGCAGAGGCACTGGGTTTTTCCCACCAACCCTACTGAACATGAGTCAGGGAAGGTATAGAGAAGCTTTGGGGTCTTCACACATTAAATTAACCCAGTGGGGAAGTAAGGGGGTACTTCCTCTGGGTCATTGCGTGTATAAGCACATACACATCTATACCTATACATCCATATTTCTAGAGTGGGGATGAATACTGTAGTTCAACCTACAATACATTCTAAGGTAAAGCACACTGGCGATTCCACAGCTTGTTACTTCACATGCCCCTTGTAGGTCACTAATCCTGGTTTCCATTAAACTAGGCAAGTTGTGGTTAAATTTGTGATACATTCCTGGCTGTAGACTGTCTAAACTATAGCATGATACTTCCTAAAAACACATCAGACTCATAAGAGAAGCCCACGCATACTTTACTCTCAGAATAGCAGACAGTTCCCCAATCCATGAAGACAAATTTACATCTTGTCACTTGCTGAAATGGTTTTAAGTTATAATGAAATACATTTCAGTATGTTAGACAAATCTGCACAATTTATGCTAGCTTTTTTGAAGGCTTTTTAATCAGGTCTAACAACAAAAAAAAACATTTTTCATATGTGCCAAGACAAGACAAATAAACTTGATTTATACTTTATTTCTAGATATTTTTCCAACAGAAAAATGTGCAATTATTTGAAACTTTCTCTAAACCCATTTTAATATTCACTTTATAGTTGTTTCATGAAATAAGCCCATCTGTTATAGGGCACATAGAGCAACATTCACAAATAAAGTGCCTCGGGACTACCACTCATAAACATAGTACCATGGTTATCTTTATTTATTTTAATCCTGTTTCAATATAATTGAGCCATTTAGTAAAAGAAAATAACAATAACATAAAAAAAGTAATAATAATGCAAGGACATCTTGGAGTCAGACTCTTTATGAGTTAGCCATTATACAATTTTAAGTATGTGGCCAATAAAAGGAGACATAAAAAACGCCATAGACTAAATACGGGCTATAATTAGCTGAACTGTGGCTTTCCAAATAACGTTCCAAGTGTTCATAAAACATTGTCTAACTCAGCTCTTACACATTTATGACCTGTCTGGTACATGTTTTGGAAGGGTTCTTGTTGCCAATTTATAATCAAGGCCAATAAAATATATATATGTCTTCATTTATTCCACAATCCCAAGTAAAAAAAAATGTTTAATGTGTTAAAGCAAAGACAAGCTAAGGTCTGGTAATAAATAATAAATAATAATAATAATAGACTGTATGGTATAAGTACATGAAAAAAATAACTCAAAAAGATATTCTTTTCCAAACCTCACATTTTAGACGTTTATACACTAACTGAGCCTAGGTAAAAGTGTTTGTAGATAATAATAAACTGTACATGTGTATAAGAAACCCAAGTGTACCATGGGAGCAGCTACCTTTTCAGGGTCTGTTTTGGTTATTCCTATTCATTAACATATCTGCCCTACTGCTAAACTGTCGATGGGTGCCTACTGGTTCAGACTGCCTTTGTAAAGGTGTGGTAAAGTAGAGAGACAATACATTTGCTGCGCTGCTTTTGTCATCTTTTCCCATGGATCTCAGCTTCTTTGAAGTAAAACAGACAGCGTTGCCCCTCCTTTGTGTCTATAACAGTCTCCACTCTGTGGGTATCTGCACCCATTCAGCCAAAAAGAGCATTTCCCAGGTCAGGCATTCCAATTTATCCCAAAGGTGTTCAGCAGGGTTAGGGTCCGGGCTCTGTATCTGTAAAACCATGTCTTTATAAACTTTACTTTTTGCATAGGGGTACAGCCATGCTGGAACAGGAAAGGGCCTTCCCCAAGCTAGTGCCACAAAACTGCAAGCATACAATTTGTGTATGATGTAGCATTAACATTACCATTCACTGGACCTATTGGACCTAGACCAAACCCTGAAAAACAATCCCAAACCATTCCCTCCACCACCAAAATATACACTAGGCACTATGCAATTCCAGTAGCTACTGTTCTCCCAGCACCCAGATTTGACTTCCAGATAGCGGCATGTCATTCATCACTCTACAGAACATGTTTCCATTGCTCCAGAGTCCAGTGGTTGACCACCCCAGGTGACACTTGGCATTGTGCATAGTGATCTTCGGCTTGTTTGCAGTTGCTCTGCCGAGGAAATCAATTTCCCGACACACAGTACTTGTGCTGATGTTGTTTTCAGAGACAGTTGGGAACTCTGTAGTGAGTGATACTACAGAGGACAGAGGCTACATGCTTCAGCATCTGACAGCCCCACTCTGTGAGTGTACGTGGTCTTACGCTTCGTGGCTGAACTGTTGCTACTACTAGATGCTTCTACTTTACAATAATAGCACTGCCAGCGGGCCGGGGCAGATGTAGCAGGATAAAAATTTCACAAACTGACTTTTGGCACAGGTGGCATCCTATGACAGTGCCATGTTTAAAGTCACTGAGCCCTTCAATGGGACCCATTCTACTGCCAGTGGTTTTCTTTGGTGATGATATGCTTATATGCTTGATTTTATTCACTTGTTGGCAACTAGTGTGGCTGAAATACCATAATTTGGAGGGGTATCCACATCATTTTGGTCATATAGTAAACGTGCACACTAAATATTCCAAGTGCAAACATTGATTGCATCATTCCATATTTATCAGTGCAAAGCTCCTTATGGGCCAACATTCTGGTTTTATGGTTTATGTAACTGGCTATTGCCACTAACTCTCAGCTCTGATCCTTTCCACCTTCCCTAGCCTTTTCAAGTCACTGAGAACTAGCCTCACTCCTATGTGTGGATTATCCTCTTTAACTTGGTGGTTGGGGACAGCCATGGGAACTTCCCAGGTATGACCAAGTCAATAAAATACTAACATTAAACTTTAAAGATCTTTTACTATTTTTCACTTGGTGAAACGTGAGAAATTTTACCATTTAAAAATTGGTGGTCTGTTTGTAAAGTCTAAGCATAAATCTATTGCCATGAAAAATACATTTGAGGTGCATGTTTCTTAAGGTACTTTAACGTCCAGTCACACATCTGTTCCGATTAAAGTTTGGAATGTTAAAGTTCTAACCCCTTATGGATCCTGCGGTGGAATGATACTTCTCAGAGGCTCTTGCTAGGCAGAGGGCTAACCAATAGCTGATGCTATTAAATAATTAATTTGCGGCATTGTTGGTGGGCCTTCTCAATGAAAAATATCAAAGAGAATTATTCTGTCATTGAAAAGTAAATCCTGCATTAAAGACTACATTATCTGAATTATATTTTAAGTTTTTTGTTATTATTTTCAATGTGCCTGCATTTATAACTTTTTTACATTCTAGTTTAGTTTTTGTGTAGACTACTAGTATATCTAAAGGAAAATCTCAGACTGTTTTGAAAGCCTGGAAAGTATGTGGTTATTATGTTTTCAGTATAAATAATACAGCTGATCTCATTTCATTAGATGATTGTTAACAGTAAGCTTGCTCTTGTATTTTTTCCTAAAGATCTGGCTCCAGAAATATAGCAGGGAATCTTCTGGGCTTTGTTAAAATTCAGTGTCTGGCAGTGACCTGCAGAACACATTCACTTCTTGCTCTTGTATACCATTTCACTTTTGTGGGCTTTGAAGTTAAACTTTTTAGACTTGCTGTGCCATGAACACTTTAGATCAAAGCCGAGAGTACCTTTTAGACCGGTGTTTCTCACCTCTTTTTTTTGGCCAGGTAAAGGTAGTAGGGAAATTTTAACCAGGTTTCCTAGTTATCAATCTTATAGCCAACAATCTCCCCCAATAGCACGTGACCACAATCAAAAAACCTCACCTTGTTAAGATACACCACTTTCAAAATGTGATGACCTTTTAAGACCTACCCCATAAGATACACATAACACAATCTAGTTTAATAATAGTCTATAATATAAAAACTATTAATGATGATATAAATAACAGAATTTCTTGTAATTAGTAGTGGAACAAACATTCTGATTACTCCAGAAGAAAGTTTTTCAATCAGTCCTTTAAAGTACATGATTATAAAATGGGAGGAAGCATTACATGGCCAGTGGATTGTTGGGATGACCCCATTTAATGTGGGACTATTGTAAGCCATATATAATTCCTGCTATCATAGTGCTGTCTCTCCAGCCTTCCTGTCACAATCCATAAATAGAGAGAGAGACCTGGTTTTAGCAATCATAACCTTAACAAAATCCCTGAAACTATTTCAGCAAAACCCTGAGCAAAGTGTCTAATACGTTTAATTTAGAATTATCCTCTCTTCCATTTTAAAGGTTATACCCTTCTATGTTTTGATTAAGTGAGTTAAGGAAACTATTTGCATGCCTTGGTCACCATCCAATACTTATCTTACCTTGGTACTTTTTAAGAGTCACAGTAACACCATATACATGCTTCTTTACACACGTTCAGGTGGAACTTAAGTACAGTTCTAACATCATTGGGATTTCTGAAAAATAACATGGTCAAATACAGCATTTCAAAATTTAGCCTGTCCAAAAACATAAAAAAACTTTAGTTGCATACTTGCATTTAGTTTTCTCTCTGCAAAAAATGTATCGTTTAGATGACAGTACAATAATAACCTATCCAAACGAGGGAACACAGCAAATGCATTAGATGACTAATCTAGGTTATCTGCTTAATGTTACTCAGAACAAAACAAGAGGTGTGTTGATTTAATTTCCACTTTAACTGAAACATCAAAGTTGTATTTCCCTATAGACTACTTACTGTGCACAACAGACCACATAATAAATGTACCCTCTACCACCCAGCACATAACTATAAAAACATACTGGAAACAAAACAGGTTTGTTTGGGGCAAAACTGATTGTGTTAGTGATTAAGTTGGAAGCTCATCCACCGTACAGTGACATCAAACCCTGCTATTGGGCTGATGGGTGTCACAATTTATATCTGTTGAATGACACCCATCAGAAACAACCAATGCTTTCCTTTTCTTTTTTTAATGTAATTCAGTATAGATGGTGATGATAACTATGATTTATTTAATATGTGCTTACTGATTTGTTGTTCCATCCAGTTTGCATCTTGGAAAAAGTTTGGAAATTTACATTATGTAACAGAGACTGAACTTTTTTTTCTATCCTGAATATAAAACTAGGAAAAACAAGCAGACTAGATGGGCTGAATGGTTCTTACCTGCCATTACATTCTATTTTTCTATGTTTGTAGCACTCACTGAGAGAATGTTTGGGAATCCTTAAGGCCTATTTCACTAGCATGTCTGTAACTGCAGCAGTTATTTTAAGGGGAAACTATGAGTTGCTGAGTCAAATGACAACAAAATGGTATTAAAATCTTCCATGTGAAAGAGTTGGCTGTGTAAACATAGCAGAGACTACAGGAGCATCGTGTTACTATTATCCTCCCAAAGGGAAGTTACACAGTCTGCATCAGCTGTATTTATTTCAGCCATCTTGACGTCAGCCGCTGCTCCCTCTTGTACAGCTCTCCCACTCTTGTTTCTCAACTCTCCGGTACTCCCTGCAGAGAAAATAACATACAAATTGAAAGAGTAGCAAATGCTCTGAAAATGTTTTCCTCTGGTTGAAATCCATCTGCAGTGTGTGTGGATACTATTACGCATTCTTAACCCTGTACGTGTCACGTCAGGTTAAAGGTTTGTTATACAAAATGCTGACAATGAGGGGTCTCCTATAAGCTATTTTGGCTTTCGTAACTATGCCCCCTCTCACACTTCTGCCATATTTTCTTCAGGGCACAAGGCTTTAAGGTCCCAGATGTATAGTGGTTTAACTAATATGTATAGATTAGTCTGCAGATAGGTGTGCTTAGCATTGGTTTCTGATACAGTTTATTGGGTCAACATAAAACAAGTTACATAAGCGTTTGAGACCTCAGAGGTCTTCCATTAAGTCACGTTTGTCATATAAGTGGATGTATCATGCCGAACAAGTACAGTATACCTCCAACGAGGATATGCTAGACCACTTCCTGTAGGCCCTGTTAACAGACTTCCTGTTTTTCGTCTATCTTAGAAAACCATACATAAAGCTACTTACCTTTCATAAACTCATTGTAAAGCACTAATACTTCCTCTCACTCTTCATGTACAGATAAATTAATATTTTAAGCATCTCCAAAATGTTTAAACAATTATAATCCTGATACATTTCCATGTTCCGCATATTACAAATGGGTATGACCAATAATTAACTTTTTGTCAGTAAACCTACTTTGATCTATGAAACAGCAAATATATTATGAGTGCTAATTATTATTATTATTATTAAGGACAAACATTCTGGAAAGCTGAATAATGGATTTCTAACAACATATATAGACGTAGAAGCAGAATTACAAAAAAAAAAAATTTCTACAAACATATTTTTGTTAACAGAGACTGTAAAGTAAATATTGAAATAGCAAAGCATTTTATACATTTTTTTCAGTCATTATGAACGATGGAATTTCGTTATGTTCACCGATCCAACTTTTTTAATATAATATATATTCTGCCTTGAAGCTCTTTCCTTCACCTTATTTATGATAATTTGTTGTTACGGGAATCTGTTTTTAATAAGGACTTGGAAGATTTTGAAACAGACTCCAAATAGGAAATTCCTCCAAAGCTATCTATTTTAATGACAGGTATTAAACACAAATATTTGTTGACACCTCTTTAAAAGGAAACAAAGAATGTATATTGTCTTGCTAAATTAGTGATTATTGGGTTAAACTGCTGATCGTGTTTAGTAAATACCAGGTTTCCAGTGTTGTATGTACATGTATATATTAAATAAAATGTTGCATAAAAAATGTTTATATCATTATGCATTTAGATGCTATTTTCTACAACCATATTCCTCAACTCATTAGTCTAAAATGATTTAACCATTTGTACATATTATAGTTATAGAACCATACAGCTACATAATAATTAGATTTTTAATATACATATAAATTGTTGTCCCTATACAAGAAGAACTGGCAAGAGGTGGCTTAATATGCTAAATGTCTAATGTGGATATTTCGAAATCTGGGGAATTAGGAATATGGGCTAATATATTAGTAGAGGAGAAAGCTTGCAATGTGTGCTCGAGATGGGTAATGTATATGTATAGTGTACTATGGTCAGGTTATATAGTGTTTGTCGAGTATGTAGTTATGTCGTTAAAGCTTAGATGGTCTTAATTCCCACAGCGAATAAAGTGCAACTACACTCCTACTCACCCTGCTATATTCATAGTAATACATTTATTATACTTAGCAGATACATTGACAGATGAGTCTCCATGTGCTGTAATGACAGTGGCTTCCATAGATATAGTATGTCTCTTTACCCAGTAGGCTAAGTACTAGCATGCACATGGCATCTGGTAACGTTGAGCTCTCTCACTCGCTGATAAGATTGCATGTGTAGTTTAACACCAGCTCTAGGTAGGGAAGGAAGGGGGCACGTGTACAATTGCTCCTGGGCTACCCTTTCATCGGAAACCTCAAAACTAAAAGCATGTTAGTCATTTACTTGCAATCCCACATGTATTCGTTAGTGTGCCTAGAGTAACAAGAGTTTCCATTTACACCAAAACTGGTTCCTTTAAGTGTTCCTCTTATGGGGTTTTTTTTTTCAGAGCTTTTTGTAAATATATTTTAGTTACATAGTTACATAGTTATATAGGCTGAAAAAAGACATGCGCCCATCAAGTTCAGCCTTTCCTATATCTGTTAATTTGTTGCTGTTGATCCAACATAGTTGGTAGTTATCGCTGGCTGTACATTTCTAACCTGTTCACAGGACAATAAATCAGGGGGTTTGGCTGCCCTGCACTACTGGGAGCAATGCTGACCTCTAAGATAGGATATTATACTAGAATTGTTGTATCATACTTGGACCAAGTCTTATAGATATCGATTTCCTGGCTGGATAGATTTTCTTCCTTTATGAAACAGATTCATCTTTCCTGCCATTCTCTATGACAGATTGTCATACCTCAGATTACCTCATACCAATTCACTTTCATTATAACGTGACACATTACTCTTGTTAATTTTTGGTGGGGTGATCCTGGTTTACCTGAGATAGCCTATATACATTAACTATTATGCTTTTCTTCCTGTCGCTCTGAGATATTATATATATATTATATATTTCATTTCATGTTTTAAAATAATTTAATACAATGAATGTTTAATAATGGAAGTGTCTTGTTATCCAGGGAAAGACAAACTTTGGCCTGGAATGGCCTGGTAACATGGCTGCCTTAAGCATACTATAGTAACACAACAATGTATATCTGTCCTGTTCTCCTTTCTAGAGTTAAATCTTGCTCTGTTTCGGAATGCTTAAGTATTAATTGGTTCATTACCTTTTAAAGGTTTTTTGCTTTATTATAACGTCTTTTCTTTTTCATACACAGTCCACACTACCTACCTTTATATATATGTATATATAAATGGCATTTGGCATGGCTACAGATAATTCAGATGTCACACTTGCAATTATAGCAATATCACATCTGAGATACAATCATAATGAAGGTAGCACTGAAAACCATCATTTCTGTTGTTACAATATGTAACTCAAGTTACTCAAAGTTATTTATCTCTAGATTCTCCAGGTCAAACTTCAACTATAGACGTAGAAAGGAAATTCCATGTTCATTTCCCATGATCCTAACTAGGATCTAACGCTGTCTCGACACTGCAATATGGAACAAACACTAGTGTTTTATCACAATGCCAGTCTTTCTTATTTTGGGAGGGTCATCCTGAGGCTACACGTAACCAATAATCATATGCTGTAATGTTTACTGGGGTCATTAGGATGATCATATACATTAGTAGAAAATTAGAGACATTACCTTCAGTATGTGTTTGTGTATTTTCTCTTCCCCTTTCAGCTTTACTATATCATCTTTCCAGGTGTTTCATAATACAGATAAAGGCTTCTTTTGGAGAATAACGTTTAAGAAAATAATTGGACTTAACCGTAGGGTTCCTTCAACAGCAATATATTTCTTTGTATTTAATGAGCATTTTGCAATTAGAGGCTATGAAATAGTCAAGGATTTAAAACAAGCCTTTCTATGTAAGTTGTAAAAAAAGTCTTTTATGACCGGTGCCCTTCTTTAACTCTAGAATCAACATGTGGTGCTAATCTTAAACTAGTACAACAAAATCTACAGTTTTGCCTAGTATTTTTCGTCTATATGGTCTTCCAAATATGTTTTAGATCTATATATTTTTTCTTAAGAACCAAATGATTCTGCTTGGGTATTCTTACCATGGGTGCATCATGATTAGGTATGGGCTACAAGAATAGGCAGCTGTTACGTACCCCTAGTACGCTGTTGCGGTGATGGTCATACTTTTGCCTGTCATAGTGTATTCTGTCCTAGTGCGTTATCTGTTATTAATCCTGTGTATTTGATCCAGCTTGATCCTGACTATCTGTTTTCTGGCTTCCTTACCTCGGCTCTGATATATTGATTACCCTGAACTCTGGCTTCCTGACTACGGCTCGTGCCCCCTTAGAGACTGTCCCTGGTGTCACGGAACCAGGGCTGCAGAGGACTTTTAACCCTAAATATCTTGGATGCCCCTGGCCCCAAAAGAGCATTCTGGTGGGGCCAGGGGCATCTGCGATATTTAGGGTTACAAGTCCTCTGCAGCCCTGGTTCCGTGACAGAATGCCCCAGACTAATCCAAAAGAAAGTGACCCAATCAAAGTAATAACACAAATGATTACAAAATGTTAACACAGATGCTAAATATGAACAAGCCCTGAAATTGTGGTATGTGAAAAATGTCTGATCATAAGCACGAATGTGTCTTTAAGTATTTTTAAAACAACAATAGATTTATACAATACATTGCAGAGGTAAAACAACTTTCATCTAGTCTATAACACAAACGTAAAATAGTTCTGAACTACTAAATATAAATACAAAGGAATGAGACCAATGAAACCCACAAAAATAACTCCTAATGTATAAGAAGTAACAACAGATGATGTAAGGAATGTAGTTCCCATCTCAAGGTCCGCATCTGCCACAGTCAGTTGAATTTCTCTCTGTCACATTGTATGTTTGAAACTAGAATTAGTAAGAGGCGAAAAATATGAATCAGCCTAGCACTCAGTACTGAATTGTTTAACTTCCTCTTCTATTCATTTGTATCATCCTTTCCAGGTCATATGTTTACCAAAGATCAATTCAATAAAAGCTTAAAATGCGTATATATATATATATGGAAACAGGTTATAATAAGATTCATAGTACAAAACTACAGATATAAATATAACTCAGGTTACGGTTACTATAAAACCTGATAACATGTGTAAAGGATCCCACCAAATGTAGTTTCTAAATTGAGTCTAATGACATTCTTGCGCATATTCCTGGTTATGAATTAGGTCAGCCTATAGATTATATATTTTTTTCATATATATTGTAAATTAAAATAAAATGAAAATTAAAATCAAGAACTAAATCAAATCTAAGCAAACTAAAATATGAATTGGGAAGCAAAAGGGGAAGATAAATACATTGCAATTCAACATTGTTATATATATATACTAGAAACTTTTACCAAAAATGTCTTCTTGTTTAAAACGTATCACTTACATTAAAATATGAATGTGTTTGTTAGGTACATCAAAACATTTTACTCAAGTTCAACATCCAGTTTGAATACATTTCCGTAAAATAAATGCGCATGTCATAAAAATGTGCAAATAATTAACAAAAATGCTGCATAATAGGATTCAGATTTTACCCTTACTCATGAGTTGTTTGTTTTTATTTTCTGTTTTTGGAGGCTGTTGTCACATGTTGAGTGTAAATGGTGACACTTATCAGCTCCATAGCAGCTAATAACCTTTGTAGGGGTCGTGACCTAAACAATAAAAATGTTAGAAAACTGGAATGCACATAAACATTCCATAGAATACTGCAAGCGGCCAATCAGGATTCATTCAACATTCAGTCTAGATTGATCCCATCAGCATAGTGCTTAAAACATTATGCTAAAATAAGATGTAATTTGAAATGTATAGAAAACAAAAACAAAAAAATCGTAATAAAGATGCTTTTGAGCACAGAAATGTATGTGAACAGAAAAATATATAATGTGAAACACAGTCTTCTTTAAATGCGTAGGGCTCTATTCAATGACCTGTTCAAGCTTTAACAACTAGCGTTAAAGGGTTTCGCAATTTAACTCCCTGACTACATGCCTAATTGCCGTCATGGGTTATAGACTGTGAAAATTAAGCTTAATTGAAACAAACACAACACAACCACTAAGTGGTTCAATGGCATGTACAAAATGCAATTGAAATTGATTTACGTTTACATCCAGACCACAAAAAATCTTGTAGAAAATCCATAGGACATGTCTAAAAAAATAAATGCAATCTAGAAAGCTGAAATAAACATCCTGAACATGTACAGTGGCATAAAACACAGTATATGATTGACACTCTTTTTAATGACAATATAGGGATTGTAACATTATAAAATAACTATGCTACTCCCATGCTAAATTATATGATACTTAATTATGAGCTACATATACCTATTCATTACCAGACCACATCCATAGTCACTTCAGAAAAGATGGCTTTAGTTCCAAATATATATTCTGCAAAATCCTCCTCAATTGCATTTGCCCTTTCCCTGAGAATGCTTTAGTATGCAAGCTTTATTGGAAGGGATATTAGGGGCAGGAAACTTTCCATAATGTCTTTTTTTCATAAAAATGCATAGCATCAGAAGCATATGGATACATTTAGCATGTTCCCTGTCCTTATATCCAATCCCTGTTAGGAGATGTGTTAGAAAGAGTGTATTTCTTGCTAGTGACTGCCCAAGTATGAGGTACTCACTTATGATTTCCAGTGGGTATCCACACTCTAGTTGAGTTCTTTCCTACCAGTAACAAAGTAGAAAACAAGAGAAAAAGGGCTTCACCATAATTATTTATCACAAAGAGCAATAACTTTCCGATAAAAAAAAAAAAAAAAAAAAAAAAAACACTCAGTGGAGAAATAACATTCTTCAAAGGTACTCCTATGTCAGAATACAATACTTGACTTAAGAAAGTAATTGTTTTTTTCACACTTAAATTCATTTGTTGATACATATTATTAACTGCAGAAGCAAAACAAATATACGCAATGGACACTGAGATAAATAGACAACAAAACAAACATGAAGGTTATAATGAGCTTCTGCCGTGGACATGACCTGGGCTAAACATCAATTAGATGTTTCCCTTTGATCATATTGGATGTGCAGTGGTGTTGCTGTAGAATCAGCACACATTGGGCTGTGATTAAGAGATACCCTCGCTAAATGAGTATGTACACTTGAGCAGTTAGAGATCATCTTTCTGGAGTGGTGCCCCTCATGCAGAAGGTATTTAATTAGCTGACACCTTACTTGAAAATAATAATAAAGTCGCAGGGGTAATTTATATGGATAAAAAAAAGAGGGATGTTTTTGACTACAGCAATTTCTTTCTCCAAGTATGTGACCTTTTCCTGGCAAATGTTTTACTGGTTTTAAGCCCACAAGGATTATTATAGAGCTTTCTGCATTCCTCTCATCTGTATTTTTCACTTAAAATGTAATCAATGTCAGTAAGGAAAATGGCAAGGCTGTGCCAGCACATTTCTTTTTTTTTTTTTTTTCAGAAAATGTTATTTTATTCCAGCATTTTAATTCAGTAATGCAAAATCAGTCTCTGACAAACTGTAAACAGCCTAAGGATTAGAACTGTACATGCCATTGTGAGGGATCCTGCAGTCCTCTGTGCTGGAATGGGTAGAAGGGGTTAAGATGTAGTAATAGATATAAGAGCATGTAAGATATAGGACTGGTAAAGCTAGGAAGCTGGACTGGGGTATCCATGTCAAGTGTGGGCTGGCAGTATTCAGTAAGGGGATCAAGTCAGCCATGTTGTGTTGTGCAAGTTCAGCAAAGGGGCTCAGTCATATAATATCCCAAACAATATTTGGTAAATACCATGTCCAGTGTGCGCCATATATTTCTCTCCAATACACAGTCAACAAAATGGACTGCATAACAGCTCATAACTGCTTCCCAAAGTCCTTGTTATCCTAGACAAAAGAGCAGGTATACGTGGAGTTTCAATTAACACACATGCTCACATTAGGTAGTGTCCCAAAATCTTCAAATGGGAACAGTCCAGCAGGCATTTACATCCTACTTTATTCACCTGATGCAGGGGGGACAACTTCGGCCAACCACATGAAGACTGAGCACAGGTGTTAGTATTAACAGTTATGTTAAAAGAATAGGTGCCTATGGTGAAGTGGAGGAACCATATTTTTACCCTAGCCAGTTCTTCATTGAATCTAATCTAATATGGTTCCAGGGTAACTGGAAGGTTTAATCGTGATGCATTCTTTGAACAAACAGAATAGGCACTTTGAGGAGTTTAGTCACCACGTTCCATGATTTTCCAAGTGCACAGGCAGCTTTCAGTTATGTTTGTGCTTGTTTTCTGCTTGGCTTCAAGGCCAGCAGTCAGTAGTGTAACATAAAGCAGGTTTCATGGAGACTGGTATTTAGGTCAGTCATGTTACCGTCAATGGAATGTTTGACTTTAAACAATACCCTTAACTTTCCATAGCTGTTCATTAGTTGCCATTTTAAAATCAAATGTTCTTGTACAAAGAATGTTTACTTTCAAACATAAACCTTTTAACTTGTGGTTAGATCTATGTATTTATAGGATCAATATTTATGTAACTGTGTTTTATTCACATAGTTTTAACAGACTTGCATTACAGAATATACAGATAATGAGGCACAGGTTTTTGGGTAAATTCATAAATGTTGATCCGTAGATAAAACAGTCAAGGCAACAGCATTATTACGCACAATTACTACACAATTTATTGTAAACCCATTTACAAGACACAGTATACTTTGTTGCTTTAGCTTCCCCATTTGGAATTGTCAGAAAATGTCTATTTACTGAGATCTACTGAGATAGATATCCAACCGACAGCACATATGATGCAGAAACACGTTCATTATGTCAGCATGCATCTGAACTAATCAGCTTAGACCATGGATAACAGAGAGCTCCTCTTACTGCTCCTTGCGGTGAGGATCATCTGTTGTGGCTCACAAACAGTAAAGGGGATCTAAGTTAAGCTCTAGGTAAAAATTGCATTGCTCACAGCAACCAGATCACCAGGGGAGGGTTGGCAACTTCTGGCCTGGGGGAAAAGCCAAGTGCACCCTCAGTAACTTACATTACCATTTACACATACAGATTCATGCTAACACATATACTAACACCCAGTCACTCCAACACACATATACACATATACACCCATGCTAACACACACACTTATACTCTAACACACAATTACACATACAGACGCATGCTAACACACACACTCTTACATACTCACTCTGATGTGAATACATACTCAAACACACACACACACTCTAATGCACACTCACATCTTGTACTCCTTTGGTCTCAATTTTTGTTTCTTGTTCTAGCGAAGATTAAAAAAAAACACAGACTTGGAAAAAAACAATGTATTCTGATTGAGAAAATGCTTATTTTAAATAAATTTAAATACTTAAAATCTGGTGTCCAGATTATGCATTTAAATAGGACTTCAAATTGACCTCCATGTTCACCCTAATTTGTATCTACATCATATACAGTATAATCATTCAATTATGATCCATGTCACCACTAATAATATTATAGGTCTGATGATGTGGTTTGTGTTATTGTAGTGGCATAATTTAAGACAAATTGTGAATTTACTTCTAAAATCCATGTTGCTTTCCATGGTGTCTGCAAACTGTAACTTAAACATTTTGTTTGCTGTTAACATTGGCTAACTGTCTACTCTCAGATTCTACAATATTGTTAAAATACTTACATGTTATTGGGTTTGTTTAATTCATAAAACACTGGTCTTATGGGTAAATATACATTTTTAGTAAGCCAATATTACAAACCATAAACATATTGCCTTCCATTTTAGAACACCACTGAGTTCATGTCAGAGAGCTATGAGAAGTGCTAAGGGTACCATTACTGGAACTCTGTGAGTCAGACTCAGATTGGCTACCTGCAGGGACAGCCCAAGACATAGTGCCACCTGGGGCAAAGTTTGAAATGCATCCCCCCCCCCCGCCGACACCACTGCTCATTATGTACTCCCTACCTTCTTATTATCCCCCCCCTTTGTACTTCACTTACCTTCCAGCAGTCCTGCGGCGAGAGTCTCCCTGCTCTGCCGCGGTGCGCGCTGCTTCACTGCTGAGCGCCGGAACCATTACAAGCTGGCACCGAGACTGAGCTAGAGGGCTCGCAGAGGAGAGAGAGGGGCGCCAAGCGGGTACTGAAAACTTAATAAGCGAAAACCACTCGGCTCCCCTCTCTCTCCTCCACTTAAAAAAAAAGGGTGCTTGGGGCGGCAAAGTGCCGCCTCTTCAATTGCCCCACTCTGCTCCATGGCATACCTGATGAATCCTGGTGGGCCACTGGCCGACATTGCTTCATAGTCACCTAATTGAGTGGTGCAGTGTGTGGTAAATAAGTATCTTTAGGTGAAGCGCTAAACAAACGTAATAAGCACTGCTGAATCACTGGGGGTAAACTTCACAGTTACCCCAATGGTAATATAAAATAACAAAAGCAATTAGGGACAGTGCTCTAAAAAGAAAAATTATATCAAAAGATATACTTCCGAAGTCATATGTTTCACTGATGGTATATGTTCTCAAGAATCCTAGGTACTTGAAAAACAAAAACCTTAAAACAAGGAACTATATGGTGTAGTATGCACAATAAAAAGTGGTATATGTGGTAGAGTATAGAAGAGACTCTTACACTTTACAGGTCAATGCCTGGTCTTTTTGTTTTTCGTTTCTTTACAACGTGGCTTTCAGGTGTTCCTGGCGGCATGCACAAAACCAATTTTCTCCAAAAGATCGGAAGGCGGATAGCAGGAGGTTAAAAAGTAAAAATATATCTTTAATATCGAATAAAATCTGGTAGCTTACATTAATAAGCTGTATAAAACGTCCCGTAACTTCCGCATGTTGTTGTGGTAGCTTTGCTATACTTCCATTGCACGTAGCTCGTCAGACTTCAGAATGTACGGCTCCTCTCCTCCTGTTTTTGTCAATATGCACGTCACGGATATCAACTGGCAGATCATGTGACTATAGAATGACGCCATCCAACATAAAAACTTAATACATAGCATCTCATATGCATCTATCAGCAGTACTTATGTCATTTGCCAGGACCACCTCGTCAACCCCACTCTGGCCCTGCTGTGAATAATATTGATGGTCACTTTGGGAACATTGTTCTGTGTCTGAATGTACATTTTTGTTTAAATTAAGAAAAGTTTTTTTAAATATGTAAAGTGAATTGTAAGTCTAGGTTTTATTTATTTTTTTGCCCTAGTTACAAAAAGAAAAAAATATATTCCCAGTATCTAAGAGAATTGTGTTAAACTGATATGTGTTTGTAATGTGAAATGTGGTAACAAGTGCATTTAAAGTAAAAATTATGTATATATATATGAATGTATATATATTATGAATATATGTTAAATATCAGCTTATTGACGTCAGCTTACCCCTCAAACTGCTCTTTCACTACACTCATTAAACAAGTGATCTATCAAGTGAACTTCCACTGGACAAAACGGAAGACCTTTAATCACAGCAGATCTATAAAGGCTATGAGTAAATGGATCAGGTATTACATATCTGACACGTATTTTTGAAATATACTCCCCAAAGATTTATATATCCAGCATAAGTACTATACTTGTCAGCTTTGCAATTACATTAACTTGTTTGACTGCTGTTGGAGATAACACCACAATGCACTGAGTCAGCTGGCCAATTGTGGATGTTTTGCTCCAACCTCTAGTGTATTCCATTTAAATCCTCTTAACATCTCTCAAAGCCATAACATCATTCAAGTGATTAGATCACACCCTAAAATGTCATCGGACTGCAGGCCACTCATTAGCCACATTTCACTGTACAATTTCTACAAGTATTCAGATAATGGGCAGACTGGATGGGCCTTTAAGACAAGGGGTCGACAAATTCGGTTTGGATCTAGGAGCCAGCCAAAAAATGTAGGAGCCTAATTGTTTAAAAAAAATACAATGTCATACTTACTCTAACACCATACAGTAACAGACACTAACGCTCTTGCATGGTAACACCATACACTAATACAAACAATTTAACACTATATGCTGACATACACTCACACAGTAACACACACCCAACACCATACTCTCATACACAAACACCACACACATGCACACACTGACTCTAGCACTATGCATATATGAAATATACGCACTTATTAAAACACTATACACACACACTGACTCTGGCACTACACATACATACATTCAACAATGGCTCCAGCAATATACATACACACTGACTCTAATAATATAGCACACATACTGTACAAACATTAAACACCTTTTTCTCCTCAGAACTCCCTGCACTGCATGCTAGCTGCCCGCGGCTGCCTCTCGGGGTCATGTAAATACAATGTTCTTATTATATATTTTATTTAAACCCAACACATAACCGTAATGAGAGATATAGCCGACTAGTGACAGCCGACTAGTGACAGACCACTCACATAAATAAGCAAAAACTAGCCTATAAGTCTAAGGTCAACATTAAATATTATATGAAACTTCTATGCAAAGTCCATAACACTGCTACCCTTACTAAGCCCAATTATGAAGGCTCCATAGCATCATTTGTATTCTAGGTTGCTCATAGTAAAGATTCATGTACATGTATGTATTTATACACACACACACACCCAGAGAGACCATTACCCCCTGGTTTGTCCAAGGTACCCTCTCATCCCCCTCTCTGCCCTATAAACTCTGGCAGGTGGGGAGTCTAATGACCCTGCTGCGGTTATCGCGGCCTATAACGATGACTACCCATTTCTATTCACCATAGCGACAAAGCTCCCGGGATTTAAGCGCACTGCACCTCCCTATATCTGTGCTTTTAATACCAAATACTCTCCTACCTGCTCTTTTCACTATAATATGAATGTCTCTTCTTCCTTAAAATAGAGGAGACTTTTATTTATTCTAATTTCAAACAGTCACTAAAAACCCACTTGTTCAGAGAAGTGTGCAGTGCTCTGAATACCCCATAACCTGTATTCAAAACACCGACCCTGTGCCCTAGTAACTTTAATAATTCCACAACATTGACCTTTCCATGTGACTCTATCTACAATCAAAAACCATCTTTTCCAAGCCTTTATTTAGTGTATCAATGTAATTGTTAATTTTCTCCCCATGGTAATATCACTACAACAAATTTAAACTAAATATAATAAAAATGATAACGACAACTATAATATATTAGCTATTATACTGTCTGTCCAACATACTGTAGCAGGAGTCCATACTTAGCAGAGCTATAGAGTAGAAGCACAAGCCAGAGCCAAGCTGGTTAAAATGCCTTTCTTCCTTACCGGAAATATTTAATTTTCCTTTAAGACATCTTATACATTACCTCTTGATTAATGCAAATAATCCACAATCTACATTTTTTGTTTTTTTGAAATGGTTTATATGTTTCCTGGCAAACATTACTTGGTAGTCTAACAATATCATTTCTTTATACACAGTCATGTGTATCTTATAAGCAAATTAAATAGATGAACATCTACATTGTTTTTACTTGGAAATACAACCGCAAAAAGCAGATCATTTTGTGGAAAATGTCATATGTGTGAAACAGGAAACTAGGGTTTTATAATACACTAGATTCTAAAAAAATATATAGTTATAGTTTCTATTAAAATATATTTTCAGAGAGCTGTTATTGAGTTTTAATGCAATCCTAATTAGGTAGGACGATTAAACCACACATTCCCATCATATATTCTTGTTAGTGGAACAATGAGTTTCACCTGTGCTGATGTCATGTGTCAGTTTCCATCATGTGATCTCATCCTGAATCTTCCAGATTTCTCGGATTCAGTAATCACTTGAATGTGGATCTAGGGGGGACTGTTCTAAAAGCTGTGTTAGAATATTTATTTATTTTGTGTAAATAACTAACAGCATTTGAAAATACAAACAAAACCTCTGTAGAACGGCTGTGCAGAACCACATGACATCACATTTCAGACCCCAGGCCTGTCATGTGTCTTATTTTCTGATCTAGTTATACCTAACAAACTTAGTGTAGCCCTCAACAGTTGCATACGTATACTGGGCTTAGATGGGTGCTGTTTTCCAGCCACGCAGTCAAAAACAAATGTTGCCTGCTGAACAAATGTATAATACACCATTTGTACACACTGCCACGGCATGCCTGTGAGAGAATTCATATTTAGTGCACTTGCAGCCGCTCACATTTCATGATTAATTGCATTTTGGTAGGAAATACAGCATAAGAAAGTAGTTTTGTTATGCCCCATTGAACATGCCATTAACAACAGTAAAGGAACTCAACCGTGAAAACCAAGTTCTTTCTTATTAGAAGAAACGGAGAATGCTTAACGCCTGATTAGAAGATGTGGGTGCTTATGTAAAAAAAAAAAAAAGTGTTCCTGGTGCAAATTGTTAAAGGGGTTTATCACCATAGTAACTGGTGGAATGTTACTAATAATTAGGCCATTAAATTAGTTGCAGAGTTGATAAGAACTTAAAAAAATGTGTCAAACTCCCTTTTGATACATCACCTCTCTGGAACTCAGGAAATGCTGTTTATTTTAAAGGTAAGAGTGCCCCCTCTTATGGAGGTGTGGCTTCATTTTGGGGGTGGGGCTAGTTACATATTATATCTGTTATATATACAGGGGGGTTTTGTTGAGCTCGGATGTAAGTGGTTTCTGGACCCTCCTCAGGATATTTCTAAGGGTCATACAGACAAGACACTGGGAGTCCAAGACTTAAAATCCAGCTATTAAATGAAGCTATTTTTAAAAGAAGTGGAAGATAAAGTCATGGTGTTTAATAATGAAAGAGGATATTGCAAATAATGTCAGGGGAAAACCGAGGATGTAGATCTTATACTAGAGTGCTTTATATATATTATTGAAGTTGAGTAGTCTTTTGAGCTGTCAAAGAACCTGTTTGACATGTGCTTCTAGCAGACTGATGCTCAGACTGGCACCATGGTGAAGAAATAACCACGTTACGAAAACATAGAATGTTTAACATCGCCATTAAAGGCGATGTTAAACATTACATTAATTGCCCTCTCTAGTGTGTTAAGCTAATAAACCCTAGCAGATCTTTTCTTTTTTTCTCTGTAGGTATAATCCCATTAAAAAAAACAACAAAGAAACATATAAAAAGCCTTTTTCAGCATTTTTTGTTTTTTGTTTTGTTTAATTATGTCTGGGAAGGATTTGGACATTCATTAATGCTATGTATGAGGCTTCCAAGTAGCTGGAACAGTACCGTTTATGGAAGAGTAGAAGGAAGAAAAAAAAAACTTTCATACATTGAAATATGCTACACTTCTAATCCCTACCTCCAGACTTTCTCTCTTTCTTGCAAGATTTTTGTTACTTGTTCCTAAACGTATTTGTCTTGTGCATGAAGAGGCAGCCATGTAGAAATGAGGTTTGCTAATGCAGGTTTAGACACAGCTGATAACATCTTAAGTAAATAATTGCTCTGAGATTAGAGTCCTCCCTTTCTCTTTACACATAGACCCTTACACTCTATTTGTCAGTTTTCTTCAGCATGCTTTAGAACTGTTACTCATTTATATCTTGCATACATAAACCCTGGTCAGGTATTGACCATGGGGTTGATTAAATGTGAGTTTTCATGAGATTTCATTGGCTATGTATGTGACGTCATCAAGACAAAAACCCAGATCAGTGGCTGAATAATAATATACCATCATCTCCAATAGTCACAACAATTTAGTGAAATCTACTGGTGCACGGAAGGAGGGGGTTGGTGGTCTTGTTAGACCCCCTGGAAATTTTGTTTTGCTAGCTATAGCGGTGCGTATCTGTGCATTTACACTCCTGAGCCAGGAATGCGTTCAAGGCAAATAGCTGATGATGGAGTAAACACAAGATAAAATATATGGCGACACTCACCTATCATATGCAGTAAAGTACACATGATGGTTGGAGTGTACCTGCAATAAGAAAGCATGGCAGTACACTGCATGCAGCAGCCAGTAGTCATGCCTATCACAGATAAGACCGGCCCTAGCAGGGTCCACCAATCCTAAATTTCTTTCTAACGTTAGCAAGTAAGTGCATAGAGTACACAAGAAGTGTAGTTTCACCTAAATAGCTACAAAACCCTTAATAAGACCGACGACTGTTGTAGGGCCACAGAGAATATGTTGTGTTGCTTTGTAGTTCATCTACTTTAGGGTAAAGTATTGTGCAAACAGCTGCCAATACATAACTAAAAATATTATAGGCATACCTTCAAGACCTCAAATGCTCTTCTGTTAAATCCCGAAATGATTCTTTTTTTTTGGTAAACACGTTAGAGAGAGGTTTTCAGATTTAATTATAGTGGATTTCATGTTTATAATCTTTCTTTCTGAAATAAATAGGTTTTTTCAGGAAGAGAATTTTGTTTTTATGACCATTGTTTTCCACGAACTCCTCAATGCCTATTGTTGAATCACGCGAATAATTGAAAGTAATCAACAGCAGACATGTCCCAATATGAAACAGAAGCATAACTTAGACAGGCATTCCTGGAAGTCGTTGACAGCAACATACAGAGACAGGTAAATAGGAGGTTAAAAAGCAGTTGTGAGAAAAGCAGTGTCACTATAATAGCTACATTTGAAATAACACATTAGTTAAATCAGCGATTAGTGATGGCATGTTTTTGCTGCTGTGTGGGAACGGTAGTTAGGAGTTGCTGAAATGGTGTACCCGTCAAAAGTAGGTGAAAGCAACATTGTCAAAATAAGCACCATCTGTGGTATTTCTCTAACATTCCAGTTTATAAAAAGGCATGTTTGACTAAGTGTCTGATTAACATACAAGGCACAATAAATACCAAGAGAGGAGACATTTTCACAGAAGATTTTCACTGGATTATTGGGGGGAAAGGGTGTGGAGTTTTAGGGCTGTAACCTCCGCATGGGCAATAGGGGCCGCTGACCCAGAGCACTGCAAGGTAAGTAGTATGTTTTAGCCAACCAGCATTCTTCTTGTGCTTCTCTCAGCTTCAAAAATGTGACACAAGCATGGGACATAACCTTTGATCATGCTCCAGCCACCAAGATCCCTAGGTATGCATAACGTTGACTAGAGCAGATGGTATAAACCAAACTCCAGCCTAGCCTTGAGCATAAGCTAAGCCTGTCTCAAACTCTGGATTCCTGGGTCTTCGCCAATGTCCTTCAAGTAGTGAGTAGGCCATTTTTAGCCAGCCTGCCCTCTGCCAGGTGGGATCAGCTGAAAAGGGAGCTTGAGAAACCAGCTCACCCAACTCTGTCCAGAAGTCTGTCACAGACACTGGTGTCTGTCCTTGACCCATTTACCTATCCATAATAACATGCATAATTTTCTTTTAAAGTGAAAACCAGATGTTGATGATCAGCAACCTTGTAAAGCCTCACACTGCCTACTTATGACCCAGAGAATATTATTCTATCTACTGTGTACTAATTCAGGGTCACCCCATCATAAAAGTGCTGGCTAGGGAACAACTACCAGGTACTTTCAGTAGATTTATTTTATTAGAAAGTGTGTGTGTTAGCACTGACTATAATTAAATGTAAAAGAGTAAGGCAGACCAAAGGAAGCAGTTCCACCTTACTCAAGTAACTGCCTGGTGGGTATATGCTACTGTATATAGTGTTGTGGAGGTAGGATTTTAACAGTGGGGCACCAAGGTGTAGGAGAGCACTAAGGTAATTTCGAAAGTACTTTCTAAAGATGAAGGATGGTAATAGAAATGGTTAATTTATCCTTAAGAGAAAAAAAACTAAAACAACATTAAAAAAATCATCATGGAGTTATTACGTTGATAGTTAGAAGCAAGGTTTGGTGACCCTCACATTGTTATGCTTACTTAGAAAGCAAATATAAAAGGAATACTTTTTAAAATGACTGGTGACATCACTTATCAAAAAAGCAAATGGATTATTTCTTTTGTTTTCCACATAACACTATTACAAATGGTGACAGATTCAGTATATGATGAAAGGAAAAAATATTCACTTTGAAGTAATTATTGAAACGTCACTTTTTTTAATATAGCAAAATGATCAAAAAGCTACCTGCATTCTTTTAGATTTGATCTGTTTTGCAGGACAACTCCTTGGCTAAATGCCATCTTCTTTCACTCTATGACTTATCTCGAACCCAAGTGCTTACAAATGTTCCTGTTTGTGCAGCTGACTGTAGTTAAACAATCACTTTGGTAAATGAAGTCACAGCTTTTTAACTGGTGATGTTAATTAATTTCATGTTATTCTTAATAGACATAGTCAATATGCGTTCAACACACTTTTAAATGGAAATTATCATATTATGTAGCAATCTTTGCTAGTGTAGAATTCTTAGACTTGTGTGCTTTTCTTTTTGAATAATAAAGTAGGGCTGGCAAGAATTGGCAGGCAACACGCAATCTTCACTATCCGGTCTTATCTGGTGCATATTTACCAAAAGGGAAATAAAGGGAAATATATATATATATATATATCCTCATATCTGTCTAACCGTTCCTTCTCTGTCAACTTCTCTGGCAAGACATCGTCACCCCTTCCACTTTCGGTTGGTGTCCCCCAAGGTTCAGTCCTTGGCCCTCTGCTGTTCTCTCTTTATACTTCCTCTCTTGGCAAACTAATCAACTCATTTGGCCTCCAGTATCACCTATATGCAGATCTACCTGTCTTCTCCTGATCTCCCTCCATCTCTCATGTCCCGTATTACCAATTGCTTGTCTGCTATTTCCTCATGGATGTCACAACACTACCTGAAACTTAATCTTTCTAAAACTGAACTCATTATCTTCCCTCCCTCCATCTCCACTCCACTACCTGAATTCTCTATCATCATTAACAACAGGACTATCTCTCCTACTAACCAGGCCCGATGCCTTGGGGTCATCCTTGACTCAAACCTCTCCTTCATCCCTCACATTCAGTCCCTCGCCAGATCCTGCTTGCACCTAAAAAACATCTCTCGTATCCGCCCATTTCTCACCCAAGAATTCACAAAAACTCTGGTTCATTCACTTATCATTTCCCGTCTTGACTACTGCAACACTCTTCTGGTTGGCACTCCACTGTCTCGACTCTCTCCTCTACAGTCTATCCTAAATGCTGCTGCTAGGCTCATCTTCCTTGCACGTCGCTCCTCTTCTGCTTCCCCCCTCTGTGAAACCCTCCACTGGCTCTCAATTACCTTTAGAATTAAATTTAAGATCCTGGTACTAACATATAAGGCCATCCATAATACTGCTCCTCCGTACATTTCTGCCCTCATAAGCAAATACTCTCCTACTCGATCCCTACGTTCCTCCCATGGGCTAAGGCTCTCCTCCTCACTCATCACCTCTTCCTTTTCCCGTCTACAAGATTTCACTCGAGCTGCCCCATATCTCTGGAATCTACTCCCAAGGAACCTTCAGCATTCACCCTCCCTCCCAACATTCAAGAAACATCTAAAAACCCACTTCTTCAGAGAAGCATACCATCTTAGCTGCTAGAACTTCCTTGTCATCGACACAACCACCACAATACCTCTCACCCTTTCTCTATGCCTTATGTTTGTCACACCATTTCCCTCTAGATTGTAAGCTTGCAAGCAGGGCTCTCTCCACCAAATGTATCGGTTTGTCTTAGTCTGTCAATTCTTGTCTTGTCATATCCCTTGAATTTATGTTATGTATTAAGCACTGCGTAAACTGTTGGCGCTATATAAATAAAGGATAATAATAATAATAATAATAATATACAGAAAACAAAAGAAGAACAAGAAATGGTCTGCTAATTGTGGAAATGTTGTCAAAAATACATAAATCAGAGCAGCACAATCCAGGTTGTGTTGTATACAGAACTTTAGACCTTTAGATTTGTTAAAAAAATAAACTTTAAATATACGGTATATATACTCAAAAAATCATATCCAATTCATTTCATATCCCCCACCAAATTATCCCTGCTGCATTTAGCCTACATTTACATTTCTGGTGTTCCTAACCTTTGTATTAAGACACACTAGTGTCTGAGGGTGTTTAATTGTCCATGTTATAACGTGATTGTGGATACTCTCACTTTTATGTTCTCTGATGCATGTGGGTATAATGTGCGTTTTGGTTTTATCTGGGGTTATAGATAAAGAGCAATTCTGGTGCAAAGTGGCAAAAAGTTAAAAAAGCAGCAAGAACATCCTATTGGCTGCTATAACAAGGAAGCATAAAGTACTAACTTGACAGAAGATAAGAACAGGCAGCTGATTCTGCTGTAAAAACATCAAACCTTACTTGGTCTTTGGTCTTATATTCAGCATAGTCTTTTGCCAACCCATTCACGTCCCTCGCTGCATTCATATCTGCCATTCCTTCACTCTGTGAATTGTACTTGCACGCTTTATATTTGAATACCTCTTTATACATGTCTGTAACTCGTACCAAGCCTAGTAAGGATTACAGCCATTTTAGATAACATTTTGTTTGGCCAAATTACCCATATACCTCAAAATAAGGTACTCACTACCTCACACTACGGTATAGCCACACATATTCTTTAAATCACTTTTCAGTGTCCACTTACATACATATTAAAATACAGTTAATTAGGATGTAATTAATATCTTGTTATCCGACAGAATACATATAATACTAGGAATACAATCTAGAATGTGTTTTAGCTTGATTGAAACTCTCAGAGCCATTAAAAAAAGCATTTTTCTAAGGACAAGAAAAAAGAATCAGCCAAGTAAATACTGATTTCTAAGGGATATTCCTAACTAGTATTACAAGAAAACATTACTCAGTTGACCCTTGCTATGAGGTGTGAACAGATTTATCCCACCCTGTATATATTTAACCAAATGGAATCTAGTAGTTCTAGTTGCTGGATCGGGCCCATTCTTGTTACAGCTCACAACCACTATCCTTTCGACCAAGTGCCAGGATATGGCATTGTGTCCTGGTGTTCTGCTCAGGGCATGTGGTGCCAGGTAGAACAAACTATGACATAGTGTAAATAGGCTGGTTGGGGAAATCAGAGATCTCCATCGTCTCCATTGGCCTATTGAGCAGCGCCACACACCGGGGCTGCTGCCTTCCAACCTGTGTGAGGTAGCCCCAGTTAGTCTTTAAAGGTGCAGGGAGTTGGCAGAGAGTACATAAGAGTAGATGGAGCGTAGGTGAGGACTGGGTAGAACATGGGCAGGAAGCAGACATGACTAAATGAAAATTAAAGAGCCTTGGGCAAATTTCCAGGTATAAATATGGGTATTTGTGTACTAATTGTAATAAAATATTTGTAATACGGTACTTAAGAACACATTTAATACTTAAGACATGAACGATAAGACTTCCAGATGTTAACACATTTTGTGATGTTTTTGGAACAAATTAAGAGAACTGTAAATTATCCTATAAATGGATGACATGTTCTGTTGTAATAAAAATATGTTGATATAATGCAGAGTTTTTATTTTATTTGCATAACCCTGATGCAGGGGAAAATGCAATACATGCCAATACAATTATGAAATTTCTTCATATGTTCTGGAATCTCAGAATTATTAACCATCTCCTGCTCCTCTGCATGTCTGGTGTGGAGGCTGATCAAGGTTTAAGGAACATTGCTGGGGAAGGTCTCAGGGGTCAGACTGGAAAATAATGAACACCGGCCCCAAATGTTCAAGTGCCATTATTGTGTTGTACATTTTTGTGGGTTCCTAGCCTGGTGAACACTTTTATGTTTGGCCCTCCTGATAAATACCCCATCACCATCATGTGTCCACCATCTTGCACATATTTTAATTCAATGTAGTTATCATTCTAGCAGTAAGGGCTGCTATCACTATTACTTGTTAGAGCCTCTAGCCCTCCTCACCTGTTGTCTCTGTAAGTCAAATTGTTATGTTGCATACTACTTGTTTTGTCCTGTCCACCCATTGTACAGCGCTATGGAGTGTGATAAAACAATATATAAAACAATTAATAATAATAAGATTCTGTAGATACTACCAATGATTACTTTATGAGTAATAGAAGTTTTGTCCTCAAATACAAGGTTAAATAGTCCTAAAACACTGCATTTACTGCCTCCCCCAGGATACCTTAGATATGTTTGACAGATGGAAATTTTGGGGAGGCTTCCAGACCAGCCTCAAGGCAATTGACCTAAGGACAAATTTACCATTAGCTTAATAAGCTAGTACAGCCGTGCATATAACTGAAAGTAAGGAAAGTAAGGAAAATGTATATATTTTAGAAAAAGGATTTATTGTTTATCTATAACCTTTGTCTGTTGAGAGTGTACCCCCGTATCTCTCTAAAGTAAACATGGAGGGTAGCTCTAATTCCACATGCCTTATGAAGACAGTATGGCATGTCCCCAATTTGGGCATCAGTTGAATGACTGACATTCCACATACTGTGCTAGCTGTTGGCCATTATGATTAAAATAACCATGGTCTGACCTTAGCGTGTGCACTGAAAACATGCCACACTGCGTTTACAAACAACGATTGCTCCAAAGCAATGTTCATCTGCTGTGGAATGGCTGCCTATCTTATTAAGAAGTGAATGGATTTGGAGGAATGCTAAAAGACTTCAGCTACAAAGTAAAACTTTGTTGTTTTAATAAATAGGCATGACATCTTCTACCGACTGGAATCCTTTATAGTCATCCTTAAACCAGTAAGGGGTTGAAAATGTAGGACTAGGACAATGCTTATTGTCCACTTTAGTATGGAGTCATGCATTTATGTAGAGTACTCCCTAAACCCCCTGCATTGTAAATACCCTTAAATGATTGGTCCAAGCCACTATAGCTTGTTCCCTGGTGTTATTATACTGCATGAATCAGTACAATACAATGTGATATTACGGCGCTCTGTGCAGCACAGAAAGTAAGCAAACCATAGAGATTTCTACCCTAGGAGAACAGATCCCCTCACTAGTCAGCACAATGAAGATAGACTGCTGCACTTCTAGTGTTCTATCCTTGGTCTACTGTATGTTGCCATCAGTAATATGCTTACAATTCACAAACAATAAAGAGCTATTTGTGTGTTAAAAGACGGACAGGTGAGTTGTCAACAAGTAATGGTAAAAAAGGGTATTATTTAAAAAAGAAATGGGTTATTCTACTGCTGAAAGTTTAATGTAGACAACCAATCACAGCCAAAAGTGTTACAAAATCATATTAGGTTAGGTACGCCTGTTTAACTCAAAATAATTGGATTTGTATCAGGAAGAAAATACTAAAGGTTTCAGAAAAGATGGATGAAAGTTTTTATGCAAAGCCTCATATGCTTTCTTTTGTTCAACAATTACAATTTAAAAAATCGACTTTCATTAATATAGTAGCTAATATAATGGATCATACATAAAATAACTCACAGAGAAAGGTGAGAGGTAGTGTGGAGGTTGTATCAACGACAGGGAAGGTTTTGAGATTTTCCTTGAATGTTGGGAGGGTGAAAGCTCAAGGTTCGGTGTAAGTAGATTCCAGAGATATGTGGGCAGCACAAGTGAAGTCTTGAAGGCGGGAAAAGGTAGATAAGTGAGGAACAGAGCCTTAGCCCATGAGAAGAACGTAAAGATCGAGTAGGACAGAAATGTATGGAGGAGCAGTGTTATGAAGGGCCTTATATGTTTTGATTTTAAATGTAATTCTTAAGGTAATAGGGAGCCAGTGAAGGATTTCCTAGAGTTGCGAAGCAGAAGAAGAACGGCGTGCAAGGAAGATAAGCCTAGCAGCAGCATTTAGGACAGACTGCAGAGGATAGAGTTGAGTTGGAATGTTGCAATAGTCAAAACGGGAAATGCTAACGGAATGAACCAGATCTTTTGTGAATTTTTGGGTGAGGAATGGGCAGATGCAACAGATGTTTTTAGGTGCAAGCGGCAGGATCTGGCGAGCGACTGAATGTGAGGGATGGGATGTAGGAGAGGTTTGAGTCAAGGATTACCCCATGGCATCTGCCTGGTTAGTAGGAGAGATAGTTGTGTTGTTAATAGTGACAGAGAATTCAGGAAGTGGAGTGGAGATGGAAGGAGGGAAGATAATGAGTTCAGACAAGCAGTTGGTAATACTGGACATGAGAGATCAGGAATAGACAGGCAGATTTGACTATCATCTGCATACAGACAACCACTTGACAAGAGGGTGTTGGTTAGAAGCTAATTTCAGTAAAACGTACATGGGTCCCAGTAAGATTTTACCCTATGAAAGGTTGAGTATGGGTCTTTTCTCTGGCCACCTTGCCCCTTCGGAAATAAACATTTTTTACTTGCCTGATAAATATCCACAGGGTTTTTAAAAAAATCCCTATTATTCAACTTTGACCTTTGATCAGACTTGAGGAAACAGAGCTTCCAATCAGTTTTTGCTTTTTCCACTACATATGTATACCTTAGTGCTATGTAGTAAAGGTTTTTCCAGGATCCCAGGAATATAGATGACAACGCAGATAGGACTCCTGTAGGTATGTGCAGCAAACAGCACACACATACTGTATGTTGACCAATCAAAATAGTTATCTCCACCCCTTAATACAAAATGTAAAGACTATACTTCTTTAAATTATGAGTTGAATAGGGTAAGCAGTTGTTAAATTCCCCAAATAGTAAAAGAAAAGCTGTTATCTATGGAACAAACAAAATAACACGTGATCTGCGAACATAATTTTGGTTTCATTCCTGATTTAGTATAATTTATGGATACCAAAGTGCCAAGTTCAAATAAGCGATGCATTGAATGTTTGCAAGCAATGGCATAGTCCAATCTACAGGACTTGTAGCTATGGTAATAAATTCACTTTTCCAAGTTTGCATCACACACCCCTTATCATCCTGTACAAATCCATTTTCCATTTTAGGTAAGGAATATGGAGGTTGCGTGGGATTTAAACATCATTTATGTACTTACAGCCATGGTCTGGACGTCTGGGGCTGCGTGTAATGATCCGTGACATACTGATCTGACAGGTGATGGACACAGGAGTGTTATTTTTTAGATTTAGCATAGCTTTTATCTTGCTTAAAGTAGCACTTTACATTAATAAGTCGATGTTAAAACAAGACCTCTAGTGTGAAATGATTAATGTTAGGCAATATAACAGCACTTACAAATGTTCTTATTACTCTCTGGCTTATATGGTATAAAATCGAATTCATATTGCAGTGAAATACTGGACTACTAATCTACCAATTTAAAAATGTATAAAAGAAGATTTTAGCTAACACAAATATATACGTGCAAATACTTTAACATATAGCTAGGTGGGCTAGGTGAGTGACTCAGCTCATGAAGGAGCAGGGAGTGACTAGCCCATCAGAATACCAAGAAATGCCTGCAGACACCAGACAAGCCAGAAGGCTTGTTTTTCCCTTAGAAATCTCATGGTTTTGTCTAAAGGCTGTCCTGTACAGCGGACAATTACTCTCAAGGGATCCATGTAAATAGTGGATAGTGGACCTTATTTGCATGCGCCTACCAAGAATCCATTGTGGTTGTGGCAGCACTATGAGATTTCTGAGGGAAGAACAAGCCGTCTGGTGTCTGTAGATGAGTGTTTAATAATGCTTCTACTACATATATATATATATATATATATATATATATATATATATATCCATTTACTCACAAAGTCCATTGCACACCATTCCAAGTTTCCCAAGCCTGGTGCTAGTGAATGTGTAGGTATAGGTGTGTGCTAGCATGAGTGTGTATGTATAAGTGTGTTAGCATGAGTGGGTACGTGTAAGTGTGTTAGCATGATTGTGTGCGTTAGCATGAGTGTGTATGTAAGTTCCCTATGTGATGCAACATGGGGTGATAATGGTAGGGGATGGAAATGATGATGAAGATGATGGGGATAATGATTGTGATGAGAATGAAAAATGGTGTGGTTGGGGCAGGTATACACATACATAGATACATACACACACACCTTTCACATACATACACACTAAAACCTCTAAAACTTTACACTAACACATACATACACACCCACTCACTCTAATACATTACACTTGTATACATATATATATATATATATACATACACACAACCACTCTAACACCATAAACTTACATACACATACATACACTCACTCTCTTTGATCATCCGTGCAGCTCACATACCCTCCCCACAACCTCCCTCTTTTAAGCTCAAATTTATTTCTGTGCAGTTTCTGTTTTTGCATTGCATTTAGTCTACTGTGAAAGTCAATTATGTGTTTTATAGTGATTCAGTAATTTATATAAATAAAATGGTTATTTCATCCTCACAGACTATATAGGTGCTCTCCCAATTGGTTTCAATCCATTACATGATGTCATGACTTATGACTAATGTGAGCCATGTACCCAATAATGCCGCCTTGAAATATGGGGCTCGTATTGAATTATTTCCAGGGCTGGTTATTATTTCCAGTCCAGCCCTATGAAAGGGATGATCACAGGAGCAGGAGTTCCATGAAAGCAGCACTTCATCCAGAGACTCGTGGTCACATCTAGAGAGTTCCCACGTATGCTCATGAAACACGGAAGTGTACAAGCTATTGCAGTCTTTTGGTTCTCTTATTTGTCCATACTTGGCATGGACATTCTTCTAACATGGTGATTCTGGCTCTATACACCCAACTTGACTATTTAAAACTTGAAGTTCAACTCTTCCCTGGTTTAGTCCTGGCCACGCCACCAGCTGGCTCACCCTTTAGCACAGCTTAAAGTAGCAATGCATTCTCCTGTGCATCCTGTACATATTAATCCACATACATTTTTATAAACCAATACTAAATTAATGAAAACAACCTATAGCTTGTGCTTTTTGATCAGTGTAATTGCATTGGAGATATTTACTTTAAATGTTCACCTGAGGTCCAACAGAGGCAACATTATGCAATCAATTTCCTGTCTGGAAATTCTTTATATTCTCTTTTCTTTCCCTAACACAGGGTCCTTGAACCAATCAATAATGATCGGCAACTTAATGAAAGGCAAGAGATAGCATATTAGAAACAAATAATTATGGACTTCTAAACACTGACACATGGATATATTTAGTGCATGTAACTTAGATGTAGAAAGTGACAGATTCGATGTATCTATTCATTATTACTCCATATTACATCTTATTTCCACGTAAGTCACTTTTCATTACCCACAAGACTCTCTTTCCTGCCATTATTAATTCCTCAACAATTATAAATGAATAGTATTAAAATTTAATAATAAATATAATCATAAAACATGTTGAACTAAGCCCACATTTAAATTGAAACCACAAATTCAGCTTTTCAAGCTTCACTAATCATTACTATTACTGTAAATGACCATAAATTTTGTTCACCCAGCCTATGAAACACACATAGTTAAACATCTGGCCAAGAAATTACTTATATCAACTGGGATTATGTTTTTCTGTGTAATAAAAGTTTAATCAGGCTAAAACATTGTTCTAGGAATAGCAGGAATATATACTTGGAAATTAAACTCCCCCTATATGGTAAGAGAAAAGTTGGCACAGGGTTGCTGTTCTCACAAGCTGTTTGGGGGAAAGTTGGCACAGACAAGCTGTTTTGGGACAAAGATTGCACAGACCACCTGTTTGGGGACAAAGATGCCAGAGACATGCTGTTTGGGGAAAAAGATGGCAAGTCTAACATGTCCAATCTAGGTGCTGAGGCAAGTCCTATGTGTGCAATCTTGGTTCCAGAGGTGACATTTGGGGTGTGTGACCTGTGATCTATGTCTGCAATTTAGGGTTTTCATGCATTATTTATTTGATCTATACCTTCAGTGCTGAGTTTACATGTTATTTCCAATTGATCTATACCTGCAATACTGGGTTTGTGTGTTATTCAGTTGCTCTGTACCTGCAATGCTGTTTCCATGTGTTGGTTATTTAATCTATACCTGAACTACATGAGGGGGGAAGAGAGGCCATGATCATGACTTGCATCTCCATTTTCTGAGGACATCTCAAGCAAAGTCACACTAGAGCCAGAAGGAGGAAAGACCACACTGACTCTGACAGTCTTCGCCTAATCTGCAGGGTCAATGTGGCAAGTGCTTTTGTTTTTGTGGGGGTTTTTTGTTTGTTTATTTTGGTGTTGGGATGCATGCCACGGAGTGCCCAGGGTCCATTCTATAATAAAGACAGAGAGAGGGCACTCCACACATAAAACACAAAGGCACAGTGATGCTGGAACAGGGAAGAGCCTTCCCCAAACTGGAGCCACAAAGGTGGAAGCATACAGTTAACTAAAATGTTTTTGTATGCTGTAGCATTAACATTACCTTTCACTGGAACTGTGCAGAGCAAGATTTATAAAGATATGATTTGCTGTGGAGGAACTTGGCTGCCCCGCACAGAGCCCTGACCTCCTTGAGCATCTTTAGGATGAATTGGAACATCAATTGCCAACATCAGTGTCTGACCTCACAAATGTTCTTTTTGACTGCATGGTCACAAATTCTCACAGAAACACTCCAAACTCAGGTGGAAAGCCCTCCCAGAAGATTGGAGGCTATTATAACCACAAACGGGAAGGAGGCACCTCCATACTAATGCCCATGATATTGTAATGGATGTTTAGCACGTTCATATAGGTGTGAAGGTATCCACATCATTTTGGTCATGTAGTGTATATATATATATATATATATATATATATATATGGACCTGGTAGGAGAGGTTTTACATAAAATTGTTACATTTACAGCTGTCATCAATTTTATGAATGCTCATAGTTTTGTAGTGCATGTAGTACACTTTTTTTGTAAAAGTTTACAAGCTAGCATCATAAAATTTAAGCTAGGCATTCATTTAAAAGAAACGTTTTACTTTGGAGCAGTTCTTACCAAACGTCCTTGTTACAGGAAATTAGAATATAGAACACAGGGAAAGAAATCCACAAAGCAGCAAATTGTATCGTATTTCTCTGTACTGAATTCCAACTCTGCGCTATGAGACCTGTATGTTTTTTTTTAATTAGACAATAATTTGATCAAAATTTTCGCTCTGAGGATAATGTGGTCATTTGCAATTCTTTTCTTGAGAAAACATTAGGGTTTTCATGGAAAGCCTCACTCACTGAACCAATATGTTTCAGATTTTTTAATATATCCTTTATAAAAAAAGAAAGCTCAATTAGACATATAGGGGGAGTAAAGGGTAAAAAATGACCCAGGCACACTTGGTTGCCCGTATTACACGTGGAATTTTATACTCAGGGGGAAGTGTTTTTGGTGGATAGTGTACATGTGGTTGAGAATGCTTGGTGGAATATCATTGGTTATGTAGCCTGAAAACCTTACACATTAATTAAGTGACTGCATGCAATAGTACAAATGTTTGTGGGAACAGCAAGTCTTGTAGTGGTGGCTGCCGATTAGTGTTTCACAATGCCTCTGCTACCCCCTTAATTTTAAGTGGAGGGGTTTTCCCATCACAATGTATGTTGTGTGTACATCACATATTGCTCTAATCCTCAAGCCATAAACCAGTATCCAGCCTCATGCTGAAGAGTCCCATTAAGGAGGAAACAGCTGTCCATGAGTGTTGGTCTGGCTTCTGCACCTCTCTCCTGAGCGGTGTTTAAAGACCGTCTAGTACAGGGACATTTGCTCCAAGGAATCCATGTATAAAGTGGAAATAGACGCAAAGTGCTGATCAATGTTAACATAATTTGCACGCGCAACAGCGAGTCTCTGGGCTCGACTGGTGGCTGCAGATTAGTGTTTAATATTGCCTCTGCTACCCTTTTTAAGTGGAGGGGCTTTCCATCATTTTGGATGTCTCTCCATCATAACTTATGTTGTTAGAGTGTTTATGGCAGAACTTTTTGTTCTGTTACTCCATTGACTTTGGGGTTTATTCTCTATGGTTCAGGTTGAAATGAGAGTTAACCAGTCAAGACATTGTATCAATTAAAATACTAATATTTAGCAGGAAACTTGTCAAGGTTATGTCAGACCCTGGCGTGTCCTACTGAAAAATATTTAGCAGTTCTTTGAATTATTCTACCATGGAAGATCACTGCCGTTGACACTTGAAATCTTGCATTTATTCCCACTTCAAAAAAAATAACACTGAAAACCAAATAATTTCGTGGAAGCCAGGAGTCCACACCACATTATTGCCTATAAATATCTGTTTGAACGCTCCAAGCCATTCCAAGGATTAGAGAAATGTTATCTCATGAGTTTGAGAAATTAACCCCAAGTAACTTACTGTATGCACAGGAGAACCACTATTTATAAACTGCATAGACAATATGTCTATTATTGCATCTATGGTAAAGAAAATATTTTTTGATTATACATAAACACAGACATCCAAAACAAGAAATAAAGTTGTGAAATACAAAAGCTAAAAGGAACTACTAGTATATAACTCATACAGCAGTGAGGGTGAAGTTGAAATCACAAAAGGCACACACAAGGCATAGAAAGATAGTTTACTAAAGTGATGTATAGTCTACAGTATACTATTCATCACGAAAATAGGACTGAAAGGTCTATCTACATCTTTTAAAAGGGAAGGAATGTGAGAAAAACAGTTAAATACATTAAGGGATTAAAAAAATAGAGAGAAAGAACACTGAAAAATGCATCAGGGAGATAGAATGCCAGAATAATATGTCATGGTCTGGAGATAGTGTGGCAGGCTCAGAGGAATTATTATAACGTACAAATTCACGGAAAGAGAAAAGCGATCTGTGAAATTTAGTATCCTTTCAATAGAGGCAATAAAAAAGGAACAAGTACAAGAATTCATTTGTGGGATACTGCAGACAGTGTTCGGAGAATTTAAAACATTACATTAGTTCAACAGGATTTAAAAGTGAAATATTTCTAATTGGTATTACATAATTTCTGACATTTAAAAATTGAGTGAGAGACTTTTGTGTTTGAAGAGTAGCTAGGATTGTGTGCAGGGCCTTATGATAACCTCTGATTTATATTTTATTATTTTGTCTTGGGCCAAAAAACTACTCATTCAGGGGCATTTTTAATTTGAAATTTGTATTTTTCCATGTATTTCGGATGGAAATTCAGAGCTTTTTGCTTTCGTCCAATTTGTGGGGGTCTGGCCTTGTTTTCATGGAGTCATACGAATCGAGACATTTACCAAAACTCTGTACATTTGCAATTCGAACTAATACTTATGTAACTTAATACTGCGTTTGGAATAGGTAAAAGCGACAGTTCTGCTTTAACCACTGGAAGCATTTTAGGGTTACAGTCCATGTAAACACTGAAAAGTAACTTCAGTGTAAATTGTCCCTTGATGTCAAATAAAAATGCCAGCATGAGAGGGAGACAAACAAATGGCCACATAAAATAAACTTTAGAGATGCCTGTAGGTTTGGGATTGAACATACCAGGGGATGGTAAAATAAGAAGAAAAGATAAAACAGCAGGGATTCAATATGGCCACATTCAAGCAATAAGTAGGAAATATAATACAATATGGGGAAAATAATGTAAAAAAAACGAGAAAGAAATTACACAGGACGTTGACATGGCTAATGAATGAAAAGAAAGAGGTGGGACGGAAGAGAAGTTTAGATATCTAATGAACTGTGGAAAGCTGAGGGAGATAATGGCATGTGCCAAAGGTTAGAGCGGTGAACATAAACTGGATTGTAGGAAAAAAATGAAGTGACAATATGATGAAAGAGTGTGAGGAGGAGAGATTAAAGAGCTAATGATAATAATTTAGACCGGTACTACTGATGTTTCATGAGACCTGCATACCATGAGATGACAAGGCTAGGGGCTGGTCATCATTAAATGAATTTGTTATAGCAAATTACTACCCATTGTGTTTATTTACTTATTTTACACAAACAGAGTATACACGATAAGATGTAGGGCCACTAGCTGGATAGCAATATATGGTATAAGAGGCCTTTTTACCTTATACTGCAAATAATGACCGGATATACTATATATAAACTTAATGACTCAGTATACTGTATATGAACTCGTAAGAATTTTACATCAATGTGAAACAGATATACCTACAAATCTCCACCATGGCCAAGACCAAAGAGCTGTCCAAGGATGTCAGGGACAAGATTGTAGACCAAGCAGCTTGGTGAGAAGGTGAGAACAGTGCGATTATTTGCAAATAGAAGAAACACAAAATAACTGGCAATCTCCCTCGCTCTGGGGTTCCATGCAAGATCTCACCTCGTGGAGTTTCAATGATCATGAGAACGGTGAGGAATGAGCCCAGAACCACATGGGAGGATCTTGTCAATGATCTCAAGGCAGCTGGGACTATAGTCACCAAGAAAACAATTATTAACACACTACGCCGTGAAGGACTGAAATCCTGCAGCGCCCGCAAGGTCCCCCTGCTGAAGAAAGCACATGTACCGGCCCATCTGAAGTATGCCAATAACTGGGTGAAAGTGTTGTGGTAAATGAGACAAAGATCAAGCTATTTGGCATCAACTCAACTCGTCGTGTTTGGAAAAATTAAGTCCGTAATTACGCCCTTTAATCTTTTAGCTAAAATAGCTACATACATTTAAACATCTCCATTTAGGAGTGAGATTGGTCGATAGTTAGCTAAATTCTCTGGATCTTTATTGGGCTTTAATATGGGAACTATGTTGGCTCTTAACATAGGGGGTAGGGACCGGATTCTGATAACTTCATTGAAAGTCATAGTAAGTTTTTCAGCTAGCAAGTCTCTAAATGTTTTATAGAATTTACTTCCAAAGCCGTCAGGGCCTGGTGCTTTATTTGTCTGCATTTGGTTGATAACACTTTTAACTTCCTGTATACCAATCGGTTCATTAATAACTGTCAATTGATTTTCAGATAGTCTAGGAACTCTTATATATATTTGAGGTTGTTCTTGTTCTTTCTCCTTTAAATTATATAACAATTTATAATAATCATTAAATGCAGCTCCAATTTTCTTTGGAGTAAGACATAATTCTCCGTTGGATCTAATTCTATAAAGTCACCTCTAATTACATATTTATATGCACTCCATACTGTGGGGATAGGAATCTCATTACTATTATTCTCCTCAAAATATTTCTCTGTCATATCTTTAATGTAATCTCTGTACTCCTTCTTAAATAGTATATTCTCATTTAATTGGCCCTATTTTGCGAATTTCCTGGGAGAATATCGAGTATATTGACATTATGGTCTGACCAAGTAACCTCTTGTATTAAAACCTTTCTGACCTTTCCCACTATTTCTTCATTTCCCAGAAATAGATCGATTCTGGAATATGAGAGAAATGTTTTGGAGAAGCATATATTACATTGATTATCAATATTGATATCCCAAATTAATGTGATTATCCATGTCCAACTAAAAAACACAAACCCTGGGTATAGATGGATATGAACTTAACCATAATTCAATTGCTTTAGATTCCCCCATTTGACACACAGACAATTAAAACAGGCAAAATATATAACTCTTGACTAGAAGGAGTTCTCTGCATCTTTATATTGAATATCCTAAGCATATCCTTATTCTCTTTGAAAAATCGTGTCAATAACGCCCTAAAACAATTGGAAATATACCATCCCTAATTAATTATATTACCACGTAATTTATAATAATAATTTCCCGTGTCGAGTTTTTTTTTAATTTATTTTTTTATAAACAAATAGGACTTATCATCGAATTCTTTACTTAGTGGAAACCATTTATTACATTATCAGTTTTAATGTCCCCAGTTAGTGATTAGTGTGATTTTCCGTGTCTTAACTGATATTTTTTCTATATAAAATATCGTATCATCTAATTCCTTTAAATGTGCAAAAAATGTGTTACTATTATTTATTATATCATTGTATCTATTCACCTAATTATAGGTATCCTATTTATGAATTAATTATATCCGCCCATCTACTACATATAATAACGATCATACCCTTTATAAGTTTATCTATAAATGTGGGGAACACAAACAACAACAACAAAATATTATTATTATTTTTTTTCCTCCTCTCTTCATTTAATTCTGTAGTCCTCTACTCCCCTTTTAGATCCCCTCAGGTATAATCACGTTGTTCTAGCCACTTCATTGCTACTTCGTCCAGATGCGGCTCCACGCTGTAAAGAGATGTCTTGCCGGGACCTTCAGTCACGGCTCCATGAGCTCTATTGAAGCTGCAGAGAGTGATAGTTGGAGGGGGCGTACGGGGGGAGGGTTGAGGGGAAGCTGATAGCCGGCAAGCAGAGGAGCAGGGAATACACGAAGATATGCAGCAGGAGAGCAGCGGCAGGAAAACGTAGCAGGTATGTGGAGGCAAATGCCGAGTAGCTGGGGGGGGGGGCTAGCAGAAAGCGAAAGACATGTAGCAGGCAGCAGCAGGGAGAAGCTGATGGATCACAGGCAGGGAGAAGCTGATGGATCACCGGCAGGGAGAAGCTGATGGGTCGTCCGTGCTGTCCTTGTTGGATGCCAACAGGCGGGCTAACGGGCGTTACGGCTCATCTAAAGACGTGGTGTGCAGCATAATAAATAAATAAATGATGGGGGCCAAAAGTATTAAATGTGCTCCCTTTGTGACAATGAAACGTCGAAGGGACCCCCCAAAATCCACGCGCATAGTGGCCTTGCACACACTTAATGCGACCCCTGAAAGAATAATATAATCTTTAATACAACTCTTGCTTTTGGGACATATTCTACCCACCAAATATTCCTGGCTAGGAAAAAAAGGTACATAAAAAGAAAAAAAGATGTCCTGGGCTTGAGGATGTGCACTGTGTACATGGACATGTACCGCCTTACCTTCTCTGCCGGGTATCCCATCCTAGGCTCCCATAAAGACAAATGATAAGAGGGAGGAGGGGAGGGAAGAAGGATCACAGCGGCTACTTTTGTTAGTGTTATTTTTGGATGTTAGCATTCCTCCCCAAAATACACACCCTGCTTTGCCAGCCCGGTTATGCCCACACACAGTACACACTCCCTCAGTCTGTCTGCCTCACACGGACGCGTTCGCAGGCAGCAGACTTCCTCCTCCTAGACAGGAGTCTTTGTTCCGAGGGATCGGGAGAAGGACCTCTGGCCGCTCTGTCCATGTGACTCTATGGAATGTTGGAGTCCCTGACCACGTATGAAGGCTCTGGAGCGTTCTAACTGCCAGCCCTCAAAGCAACACCGGAACGTCTGCACTGCTCTTATCTCCGGTGAGTGAACCTTTCTATAGAGCAGGTCTCTTATCTCCGGTGAGTGAACCTTTTTCTAGAGCAAGTCTCTTATCTCCGACGAGTGAACCTTTCTATAGAAGAGGTCTCCCCTCCTTTCTCCACTGAGTGAACCCCTCTATAGAACAGGTCTCCCCTCCTGTCTCCACTGAATGAACCTCTCTATAGGTCTCCTGTCTCCGGTAAATGAACCCTTCTATAGAACGGGTCTCCCCTCTCTCCTGCACACACGTGGGTTGCAAGGTGTCGTGTAATCTGGATTGTGTTCTGGTTCTTGTTGTGTTGTTGTCTGCTCAGTGTCAGCGGACGTGGTGAGTGGGGTGATCCCTGAAGGAGCAGTCTATTTGTGGCTGTAAGTCGAGAACTAGTTTGTTTTCTCAGTGTGTGCCTGTCACACAGGAGCAGCAGCTCGCACCAGGGTAGGACGTGGCTGTCAATCATTAATGAGCACCTTGAAGGCACTCTCTGCAGCTTTGTGCACGTCTAGGGAACTTTAACCCCTTAATGACAAAGCCCGTACATGTACGGGCTCAAAATGCATTGTTTTCAATGGGTTTGTCCTTAAGGGGTTAATCAGGAAAAGCCACTGCAGCAGGGCAGGGGCAGTTTTATCTAGTTCCAGGTGTGCATTGACAGAAAATAAACTGTTCTTCCAAGGAAATCAGGAGCTCCTCCAAGAAATACACGGTGACCACAGAGCAGAATTCCAGCAGGTACCACAATAAACAATTCCAGAAAATGGAAGCAAATTACATTTCTGAAAGTCCCAGGCATGTGTTGCAGTGCAGAGTGCACAATGATCACTCTCACGCAGGACCATTTAAACATCATTGCCCATATATTTACTAGAATACAACCCCAAACATGATTTAAAAAGAGCAAGTTTAATGCCCTGATAAGTGACGAAAATCCCAGAGCTCAGGTCTGCGAGCCGTCCTTATATAGTGAGTTATTCATCTAGGCTCTAATGACAGGTGTATAATACATGAAGCTTGCCAGCAGCAGGGCCCTCTCTACTTAATGTATCGGTCTGTCTTAGTCAATTCTAGTCTCGTCATAACCCTTGAATATATGTAATGTAAGGAGTGCTGTATTGATTTATTATGTAAATAAAAGATAATAATTATAATATGCATCATCCAGGGTCTCCCATCTGTTACTAGATATCTTTGTTATAAAAATACTTTTTTCATCCTGGGCGGTTCACTATTATTATATATATATATAATATATTATACATTCTAGTGCGTGTCACACGTCTCTGTAGAGAATGATGTGGTGCGGACTCATTCTTGTGCTCTGTGAAGACACATCAGTTGTGGAATGCAGGGATGAATGAGTGGCCCTTCCCCCTTTTGTATGCCAAAGAATACACTATCTGCTCAACTTTTATGTCTATTTCGATCCAAACAAAGCATTTTTGTTGTTGTTGATGCCATTATATGAAAGAATAGCTCAGGGATTAACACGCACAATCGAAGGGGTAGGGATACCGGGTAGTTCTTGTTTTCTGTATGGTATTTCATTCTGCTCCGGCAGTCACAATGATGTTAAAGTGTGACTGGTCATGATTGGATTGTCAATGAGAAATTCATGTGGAGCTTTCTAGAGATCTGCTTCTATTCTGATGTGGCAACTATGTGAATTTTCACTGAATATACAAGTCTCTATCCACGTATTAACTGCAGCGCTAGCAAAAACATCTCTGCCAAACGCTACAGCCTCAAACAGTATGAAATATCCATTTCACTGGGAAAAAAATACATAAATAAAGGTTTTACTTTACGACGGATAATTTTACATCAGGAAACACTGATTTGCCCTTAGAGTTATAGTTTGTATAATCCATTGCTTCCTTATACTGTGGAAATTGTTTGTTATTTTCTTGTATGCAAAAGTTTACACCACAGGGCAAATTACAATAGTTACTATTCTCTATTCTTAACTTTAAATACATTCCAGTTTTGTCATACCCCTTGAATATATGTATTTTAAGAAATGCTGCGTAAGTTGTTAGCGCTATATGAATAAAAGCTTAAAATAATATTTTTTACAGCTTTTACGCTCAAATTACAGCTCAGACTGCAGTCATCTTGTACAATTTTTACTTTTAGAAAACAGAGCTCAGGCGGTCAAGTGTAAAATAAGCATTAAGCAGCTGGTTCCACCTCCTGATCACTTGCATTGTTCTTCAGAGGATATATTGTAACGTGGTCCCACCTGTCAGTTCTCTCTGGTGTATACATTATTCCGACTATTTAAAGGGATGGTATAATGTCCCTGACAGCCTCATCAAAGTCGAATGCATAGTAAAGTACTTTAATATGCATTGTAAACAACAAAATGTAGTTACCCTAGAGAGGAGATCCCTTCCTCTTCTGAGGTCCAAGTCTCACCAATGGCAGGAAAGCTCTCTTTTTGAAATCCAAATGAGCGCTTTCAGCGCATGCACATGGATGGTCTTGTTAAGCCTTACTTCCCTGTCACCACAGGTGACATTTGGCAAGCCACAAACATTTCAATGGACCTTCAGCTATCATAAGAATTAAGGTGCTTAAGATGGCTGCAGTGTCCCCTTACCTTCATATTCTCCAATAAAGGACCTGGTCTAACCTGTTTTGTTGTATTATACTTGCCAGCTATGGTTGTAATTACTTTAAACACATAGGAATGCCTCTGTACCTCCAAAACGAGGTTACTTTATGTTAAATCCCATAGCACATCATGGGTAGTCATATAACATGGCTTGGCTTCTTTGAGGTTTTGGATGGATTTATGGAAGTGTAGATGGCCAGACAGATATGAGAAGCCTTCTGTAAATTCAATTAAAAGCTCCCCTGCCAACTGCTTGTGGTATTTCTTAATGCTTCAGTAATAAAACAGTTTTGGAACCAATATATAGCGTGGGGTTTGTGGTACAGAACTCTGATTTATTGTGCAGGACTCACAGTTGTTCTTACAGAATAACTAAGGGAACTATGGCTTTGTACTCTAAAGTCTAAAGAACATTTAAACCTCTTTGAGCCCGGCTTTCTTTACCCTTTGTTTCTAAAAGTCCAAATTCCCATGTGATATCTACTTATGTCCAGTTTGTCCGTTGTATTGAACTATCAAATATGATATAATTCTAACAATAAGAATATTAATAGTTCAGTACTTCATGACCTTATGTGGTCTTTCTTAGTAGGTTTCTCCTTTGAGCCCCAGATATTTACAAATAGTGTTTATTGGACTTTCTGGCTATAAAGGGATTACTGGACAATAGTTCAAAAATACAACTTATCTCCATGATCCTTTAAAATGGCTGTTTATCTAATTAAGAGCTAAAAAGACTAAAGATGAGCTATGCTGAAAAGAAAATCCACTCTGATTTCCGAAGGTAAACCATTCAGTGTGCTCCAGAGCCAAATATATGGAACCCATAATGTAAATAACATTATGTAACGTAAATGTAAGATTGGTCACATTCAGTGTATGTAGATTCTAAACATTTAACCCCTTCATGACAAAGCCAGTACATTGACTTTTAAACATTTTTTTTTAAATAAAAAAGTATAGGGGGGGATCAGGTTACAACCAGATGCATTTTATGGAAGCTGGGACAGCTGTTAACCCAAATATATGTGTATATGTACCAATGAAGGGAAATGCCTATAGTTCCATAAAACTAAATTGTTTCTGTGGTTAATGTGGACTACATAACAAGGAGGCTACAGTACCTTATATAGTGCAGTATTAAATGTCAGAGCTTCCGGAGAAAATTCCACAAACATTTCTATCATGCTTCTCTCCATCATCTGTGAATGTATATTTTCGTATTGGTCAGTACAAGTGATCAAGAAGCTTATTTTGGATCAGTACATAAAGGCATATGTACACAGATTATTATTTATTGTTTTATGTACCGCCATCGTATTCCGTGGCGCTGTACAATGGGTAGACAGGACATAACAATATATAGCATAACAATTTGACTTACAGAAAGAACAGGTGGGGAGGGCCCTGCTCAAACGAGCTTACAATCTAATGTATTAAAATATATTTGTTGAAAAACAAAACAAATATGTATCTTGCTTAGAATCTCTAGTAGCAAATTAAAGGAGACAGTCTGTCTGCGAGATGCAATCACTTGGTACTTTGTGACCCAAGTCCTTGTAGTTAAAATGGCACTAAAAGAAAGACCACATGCAGACTAAACTATGAAAACACGTTTGCTGTCTTATAGAGACCACACAGCTCAAGTTTACACTGCTCTAATAAAACATTATATGGAAGTCTTTATATTTTATTTTTCTTGCAGACTAAATGTCGAGAGTCGGAAACAGGTCATTAAAAGTCAGGTCAGGTTTTGAGTAAACAGAAAGTTTCCAGGGCCTTCAATGCGGAGTGAAAAGAGAAACATGGAGAGCAGCGTGTGATTATAATTGGAGATAACTGGAGTCAAATAACTCAGGAGGTCTGAAAATTCAAAAAGGAATTCAAAGGCATCCTTCCATTCACCAGCAGACCCAGCGTAGTCCGTGAAAGCCTCGCCATATGTCACCATGACTGCATTATTGGATGCCTGAGCATTCATTGCCGTTACAAAGTTGACTTGGAGAAAAATACTAAATCAGTGATGGTGTGTTATTCAACCTCAAGAGTGATTATACAAGTCACAGATAGTGGGAGTTTTTTTAGTTTTCTCTTACAGATATAAATGTAAATATATGAAACTTGCTGGGAAATGGGACCATGGAACCAACATGGAATAAACAGGAGTTTTTCGCTGCAGCAATAAGAAATGGCCTGATGCCTGTGTTATTCTTCATATGTAATATATACATATAAACATTTTTTTTTTTCAGCTTATGTATTTTTTGCGAGCCTTAATGAGATACCAATGTTAGTAGGGGAGCTTAATAAACTTTAGCAGTATGAAGAAGCTACCCTTTTGATCTATTTGGCTTCTTACTGAAGCCAAATGTGTTCCTCAACAGAAAAATCTTTGGCTCGTCCTAGTGGTCCTCAACAGAAAAATCTTTGGCTCGTCAGCAAACATGCGCTGAAGTCATTGGAGACATGAACTTCCTGGGAACAAAGAATGAATGTTGATGCTCAAGTGTGTACCCTGATAAAATGACAGCACACAATTACTGCCCCTTGTTCCTGTTTTCAAAGGGACCCTAGAATTATTTCATAATATTTTATTCTTATGCCAGATGTAACCAAGATAACACAATTATACTATGTATGAGAACAGGTGCAGACAAGCTAGGACTTTAATGTTATTTTATTTAATAATGCATGATTTTTTATTGTCGTTAGTCAAGCAAATGTATCATTACAATAAATATCGTGATTGGCACTTAGTAAACTTTTTGTTCTATGCCCTGTATTTAATTGTTTAATCTTTTTATGAGGGATTTGGAGCTGATCTCCCCCTCCCACACCACAAAATGTAAGTTTCACACTTAACAACCTTCTAATTTGTTCAGATAGTGTACAAATACTTCAATTCAATTTTGAATTAAACACTATAGATTAAAAATATTCATTCAGATTTTTACAGACTAAGTAGGGAAATAGAAAACAAGCCTTATTGGCCCAAGAAAAGTTGGAGACTTTACTCGAAGGTGATACCTTTATAGAGTTACATACACTTTCAGGACCTCAGCGGTTTCTTCTTGACATGAACACCTCTGAGGTCATGTAAGCTTGTTATGTGACTACATCTTGTTCTTTGTTGGCCCAATGAAATGTATAACCATCAATTTACAGAGGAAAAAAGTCCAAACCAAGAATAATCAAATATGGCTGTTTGGTTTTTTTTGGACATTAATCTATAATGATTTTTATGTTGGAGTGTACAGCCAATGTGATTTAAACCTGCAGCACGTTTGAGCTGGACCGCGGTCTGTGTGGGGTTAACTGGCTAAAGAAACACTATTGTACTAACACAATATAATAAAATAATGGCTGAGGACATCCCTGGTCTATGATCATAAAAATACTCTTTGATCCATCATCTCAGTAGAAGAGGGAATTAGTGGGGTGTTATGAAATATGTAGAAGAAAACACTGAAAAGGTTGTGGGAGACATTAAGTATAAAAATACAGTGAAAGTGTGTTTTGATCCTTAGAACGGGGAACCAATATTTTAACTAAAATAATTAAATACATTTTTATATATTTGCATACTATAACTCAAATACATAAAACAAAGACAGCAAGAATGAAAGATAGAAAGGCCGTCTTTTACTCTTTAAACATCTGTTTGTGTTTTCTCTAAGTGTACCATTTTTATTTATTTTTTAATTATCTTTGTATATTCTCTGTTTGGTATTATATCTAAAAATCTATTTAAAATAATGGATATTTTGCAATAAAAAAATGACAAACCATGTAAATCATCCATTAGATATGGGGAACCAGAATTCGGGAGTTCGGATAAATGTGTCCTATCGTGACTCTGCTTAATTGAGCATAACTAGATCTGCTTCCCACCCTGCACGATAACATGGATCATACTAATCTTACACGTCTCTGCAACCTGTGCACGGGAAGCCGGTGCAAACAATTAGCGAGACACTCCCTGATATAATAAGGATGTATTGTCAGACAGAATAGACATTTGGCACCACTTCAAAATCAACACTATACAAAAGTGTGTTTTTGTAATCTGGGTAAGTCTTTGCTGACAGCAACAGTTCTAGAAAACCAGGGGAGCAGGAACATAATGATTTTTGTTGAAGTTTTCTGGTGAAAACAAGTAACTGCTGAAAGGGTTGGGGGCACAAAAGGGGTAAATGCTTTGCAAAGTACGTGCATTGATCTCATGTTCTATATTCTGTTCATTCAAGTAAATGAAAAAATTAAGTAACTGAGTGTCTCCTCCTTGTCCTTTGTGAATATGCACATTCCCTAGTAGTAGCCTTGCTTGCTTCATATCACAATCAAGCACCATATGGGCCCATTACGCATGGAGCCCTGATGTGGGCCCTTTTTGCATTATTGTTAATGCACAAGCAGGAGCCAGTACATGAAATTCAGGAGCCCTGCTAATACTGTGTGTCATGGGAAAAGAAAAGCTGGCTCTGTGTAGGGCCAGGTCATGTGTCCAGCAAATGAGCCCATAGGCACCATGGGAACCTGGTGCCATGGGTTTCACAAGCCCCGTGTTAATCTACCTTGAATAAAAAGTCTAGTAAGTAATATAAATGCAAGCTTGGCCAACACATTCCATCCTTTTCACAGTACCATGGGGACTTCCTCAGAAAGTGAATAGCTACGCACATTGGTTTTTACTTCAGTAACCAGTGGGACATATTTCTGCTCATTGGATCACATCATCGTTGCGATGATGAGAAGACCACTTTTAATCTTTGTACCAGAAATGTATTTTCTACACAACCTCCCTTGCGTTTGTCAAGGACGGCGTGAGATCTAAACAACATGGTTTGATACGTTAGAAGCCATGTCGTCTGACCATCCCTTCTCAGAGAGGACACAGCCATAAATATGATTCTATCCGTGAAAATAAAGCTACATGTTTACCTACATTGCTATGCATAAAAAGTGATGTGATGAATAATAGCTGACACCAGTGGGTTAGATTCAACAGCCATGTGCTAAATGCTTGTCTGAAAGCCTGCTTTTACTGCCACGGTGAACGTGAAGCACCTCTACAATACATTTCTAGGGCATAAGAGTAAGAGAGCTGTATGAACACATCACAGTTTTGGGAATTGACAGTTATATTCTCTATATAACTCAACTGTGAACTGTGTCTATTTATTTCTTTATTTGCTGTTAGAAGTTTGCTGCCTGTGATCTATATTGCTCGGTAGTATTGAATAAATGATTGATCTGGTATATATGCTTTATATATACAATGGACAATGATATTTTTAACAGATGTGCAACTTGCTGGACGGTGGGGGTTGGGAGATAAGAATTATTTACTCCAGAGCATATGACAGCTTAGTGGTCCCTTTACATTTTACATTTGTGAGGACCCCCTTGCAAACACATGGAGGCATTCTGGGGAACCGCCTAAAATGTATTTGCTTCTTTCCTCGCCTCTCAGCCCCTAGGCTTGCAGGAGATATGTTGGACTGAACACATCTCCTGCAGCCTGTGCCCATGTGGGCTACTCACCACCAGTCAGATCCAGAGTGCTTTCTTGATTTAATATAATCAGTGGTGTGAAAACAAGATCATGGAGGGGAATTGTACTGCAGGTATGGAGCTTCAGCTTCTCCCAAAGGCACATCAATTAATAGATAGAATAATGCATATCAAAGTCAATATGTATTCTTCACTGGTGAGGCTGCATGAAGTCCGAAAGAGCCACTCCAACTATCATATGTATTTTTTTGAGGTGTCCTCCTTGCAAATCCATGAGAGGATTCCGCTGAAGCTCCTCTTGTGCATTTGCCGCTCCCCCACCCCCAGCTATTTTTTGTACGTGAGATGTGTTTGGCCAAATGTGATTCAAATACTGTGCTGATACAGACAAAAAAACCACAGCACAGCAAGAGGCTGTTTCACATCTGAACAACACATTGTTTATATGAACATTTGTAATGTAAATTTACGGGATTTGTGTTTATAAATTTGGCCTTCATGTCACTGGTTTGAAGTTATATTGAGCGTGAAAATGTTGGTGTAAATGACGTGCCTCTACAGGCTAATACGCCGGTGTCTTGTGCTTACCCTCCATGCTGGAGTCATATTAAATAACATGAGAGCCTGATTCTGATAAATTCTTTTACTGTCTCCTGATATAAATCTAAAAACTAAGTATCAGCATTATTTACCACCCATTTATCGCAAGCTCTTCTCATAGCTACGTGTACAATAAAGGATTATTAAAAGGGTTCCTTTCCACCAGCTTTGACTTTTACGTGACATATAAGTTATTTCTGCCATGCTGCCCTACCTGCTTTGATGTCCCAATGCATTTACCTTTATTATGTATGGCTTTTCAGCACAAGAGGAACAGCCCTATAGCCAATGGCATATGGCCAAAATATACAAATGACTTTGACAAAACTAGAAAATATCTTGCAATTCCAACAAAACTCTGATTAACCGAGCCAGGCTTCCTAGAGTTAAAACATTGTTAGAATGAATGCTAACATCTGAGGGCAGTATTAGCAAGCAGGATGTGTGGTTTTCTTGTTGGTTTTCCATTTTTCTGTGTTTTGTAGAAATCGTTATACAGGGAATGTATTTGATAAACAGGGTTCGGGCACCGTAAACCCCAATGCATATCACTTGCTATCGGAGTTCTTCAGACATGTATGTACCTGACTTCTCCCGCTTGCTGATATAATGGACCCATTCTGATTTGAAGATAACAGGAGTATAAATCAGGGAGACTCTGGGTTTTAGGGCCCATAAGCAATAAATACAAATGACAAAAGCAATGCATTACTTCTAATCATACGTTTGCAGTGAAAGCACTTTAAGAGTGAGAACAGCTAAAATTTTGTAGGGCAACCAATTTATGAGCCATTCACGGTTACTTGTGGTGTTTGCAATATATATCTTTACAAAGTAGCTATAAAAGTCAGGCAACAGCGCTGAAACATGTTTTGAAATCTGTCTTAATCCCAAACTTGACAACTAAAGTGAGCACCGAGTCTTAACTTATTGAACGTTTTCTCAGGCTTTAACAGAAGCAGCCATCACTCAGGCTGGGATCTCTGCGCAAAAGTATGCGCTTGCATTCAAACATAATTATACAATAAAAACATATTCTCTAAATATACATGTATATACACAATCAGGAATGTCAGAAGTTTTAGGCAAATGTATACTGTAGATTATTTGATTTATTGATTTATTTAGCACCTTCATATTTTCGGAAGCTCTGTGCAATGGGTAAGCAGGACATAACAAGTAGTGCGTCACTTAACAATTTGGACCTACAGAAACAAAAGATGTAGAGGCCCCTGCTGTGATCCGCACAACTATTGCTGCAATAGGACCCCCAAGTCTCAAAGGACATAGACCCTCTGCTACTCGTTTGCCCGGTAAACCAGTGGTCAAAGGGGCCCGTGTCTCCAATCTCTCTTCTCCTGTTCATAGCTGGTCCACACATTTATTTGTTTAGCGTGCCAGGTTATAATATAATACACACATGAAGAAAAGTGGGTCCTTGCCTGAAATGCTAAAATGTAGAGATGGAACGCTAAGAGCGACAGTCATGTGTAATTAGTTTTTTCTTTTTTTTATTTCAATTAAAATTTTGAACCTACACGCAGATGGCCACTATGGCGATATCAGAGGCAGGCTACACGTAATAAACCTTTGATGCTTTGAAGTAGACATTTGCTTCACTGATCCCTGGTGTCAAAAAATAGGGTGTTACGGCTTCTTTAAATAAGGCCTTGCTTGCATTGTTAGCAACAAATTCCTTCCAAACTTTCAAAGGTCTTCACTGTGTCATGCTTTGTATTCACGGTATAATTTGCTGAGAGCAGAATTGTCTAATTCCTTTAATTGCCGTGGATATGGCTGCTGCATTCTTTTCATTTAGTTAGACGGTCATGTTTCAAGGAAAGTCTAAAACCTGTGTTTTATTACTTGGCATAGATAATGATTATTTTTTTTATTTTTTTTAGCGTTATGCCTGTTACACCACGTCAATTTCTTCCCCATCCCAATGAATCACATTTTTAATAACATAGGCTTCTTTGATCTTCTGTGCTTCAAAAGCATATCTATGATTGACAACGTCTGAAGCAATCAAATCGGGTCAAACCAAGCTCATAGTGCGATTCTCTTTTATGTTTGGCAAAGGGCTCCCATTTATTAGGCTCGCTAATGGCAAATATGTCGCAAAGAAGTGAAAAAGAAGAATAGGAAGCACAAAAAGGAGAAAGGAAAAAGAGAAAAGAAATAGAACATTAGATAAAAGTGAAAAGAGACATGTGTTAGTTATATGTAACAACACCATTTATTATTACATGCCTATGTTACGTGTGATCCCAGAGATTGGTTGTAGTAAGGTTGGGCAGCCTCAAGCTGTTTGATTGAGGATGGTGGGAATTGCTGTCAAAGAACAGCTGCAAGTTAAGCTAACCAGCTCACCGGATACACCTGGAATCTGTAATAAAATATGGATATTCAGTGCTTGTTTCAAGAGCAGATAGTCCACTTGGGTATCTCCCTTGTGGGACTGCTGTGCTATGGGATGTTGGGCTGTAAGGATTATTGCTGGGCCTAAGCACAGCCTGCTACGCGCTGTCGTGGTAAAAGCAATCTGTACTCTTAGTAAATATGAAATATTGTTCCAAATATAATAAAAAATGCAAGCAGCCTAACCTCCGAGGGAAATACAGGTCAGTGATGAAGCTTGGTTCACAGCACCGATCCTTAACACCGAATGTTTATGGCTGACCATTTATGTGTGAATATTTAAAACAGAATGTCAGCCCCAGAGGCCTGACTCCAGAATCTAACTAAACATTTGTCCGTCATCTGTCTCTGATTTGATTAATTACTGAAATATGTTCTGTATATAAAAGAGTCAATTGAGATACCCACACTAAGCGTACAACATGCCATAGACAGCTATGTTCTGAAATGTCTTTCTTAAAATATATAAACAATATCATTTAAAAATATAATATAATAATAATATGTTTACATCTAAGACATGCATTTTTTTCCATAGTGCATTTGATATATAAATTCTCTCTTGAGATCCATGATATTGAGGAGAAAATCATGCATTTATCAGAATGGAAGTATGAATATCATGTTTACACCTCAACCATGCCATGATTTTGGAGAATATTAGGAGAAAATATTAGCTTTTTACTTTGCCCATATAATTTCTGGTGATATATAAATATATTTTTATGTGTAGTGATCGAACATAAATAATTTGGGATCATACTTGCCAGACGCACTAGAAAAGCAAGACAAGAGTGGTTTTTGCTCAAAAGATTCTAGATTAGTTGTTGACCTCCAGCACCACTATTTTTATTAATTTCATGTGGCTGTTAGTAAATACATTTAATAAATAACAAAAAAGATGATTCTCGAATTGGGATTTATTTTTAAAGACTTTGAAGACTGGCGTTCTTCCACTAGCTGTTTTATTTATAATGAAGTATTACATTGTACACAGCAGGCCAATACCTGCCTAGTGTTGGTATGCAGAAGGGTAATTCTAAACTGTGATAATGATTCCTGCTGGCAATAAAAATCCTCCCCAGTTTTAGGAAAGCCTGGAATAAACAGGTGTTGTAGGACCTATGTGGGTCACACCTCATTTTGGTCTCCATGGTATTGTCAGGATGCCTGGAATGAACGTCCTCATGTGTAGAGTTGATTGTGAAGGTTTGACGCTGACAGAGTTACTCTCAACGAGACATAGAAACCTCACCAATATGAAACCACTAATATGATTTTAATATTCAACACTTGAACTTCCCATAGACTTTAGCTTATTGCCAAGTTTAAAGTACTACATGGACCAATATGGCCAACGCTGCTGATCCATTTGTCTCATGGCAGATTGGAAAAAGGGACATTTATCCAACAATTTGCCCCATATTGTCTGTCCTGCCAAATGTATATTTCCATGTAACATGGTCATGACCTCCGCATACAAAGGTTGCCTCTCTAAGTGAAGTAAATTATATGTACCCCGCTGTACTGTTTAATTGGAAACGCAACATCTTATTTAATTAAACCTCTTACTATGCCTTGCTTAATAGTAGTTTGCTACCTAAACATACCTCCCAACATGTTAAATGGTGAAGCCACAGGAGTGCTTTACTTGCACCCGTGTTGTCACTTTGCAAACTAATGATAGCTAATTGGTTAATTAAGAGATTAAGGGGAAGAGATATTATATTTATATAAATATAATTAGAACCTTTAGGTCTGTAGAATACTAATATACATTTAAATATACAAGTATGTTCTGAGCTCCTAGAAAATGAGGATATTGTGGAGGAACACAGGGATCTCAGCCTCAAAGAAGTACTGTCCCTCCTAGAGAGGGACAATTAGAAGACATGACTTAAGAGCAATGAAGCTCTTTGTAGTGAATTAAACAACGTTAATGTTGATTACCAATTATAGATTAAATCTTCTATTTGTGATGTAATCTAGATAGAAAATAAGACTGCAGGGGGTTCCTCAATTGCAAGAACTGCATAGTTAGATTGTTTCTATGTTAATACGTCCATTTTCTAAGCCTATAGGTATGTAGAACAAGTGTAGATGCAATGTAAGGACTGACATGGCGGCAGGTAAGTGGAACAGCTCACCAGAAGAAGTTGTAGAGGTTAATGTAATCCAGGAATTTAAACAGTAGTAGATGGCTATTCTTATCTACCATCAAATTCTATGTTTGTGTGTAACTCTAAAGATAAATTTGAGTTTAAGTTTACTTACTAGCTCCTAAGGAAGAAATAGATAAGACGTAACTTGTTAAACACTAAACCTTGATTACATCACGTTGCCAGCACCTCTATTGGTAGAAGATCTTGCTCCATAAATGTAATGTATAGAACACTCAAAATTCCTCAATGCACTTAATGTTTATGTTATTTGTATCCTTATCAGAAAAATGTGGATCTTTTAGTTTTTACCTAACTGAATAGTTAAGCGCAAACAACATGTGAGCCTGTCAGTGTAAAGTGATTAAGTACTGCCTCTCAGCACATTGAAACCTCATAATTTAAAACTGGGACAGTTTGGCTAAAAAATGAATTCTGATAAAAACGCCACAAGTGAGCTACATGTCATCTAAAATCACCTCTTTGGCCTTCTTGGCGCCATTCTTCTCATCTGTTTAACAACTAGTCTTTTTATGTAGTATCCCCCTCCAGAAGTTCTTGAAGAAAACCAGCCTCCTCTTAAGTGTCTGAGCAAACGACATGCTGTATAAATTGTTCCATGTTTTGTAAGCTAGAGCGCTCACGATGCTTCGCAACATAGCAATTGTTTTTTTTTTACATTAGTAAGAGTGATTACAGTGTGTTGTGATAAAGATACTTGAACGTCAGGACACAATATGACAATTTAGGAATTCTTTGGAAGGATGATAATCTTTGCATAGAGGTACCCAACAATACTTAATCTCCGTTACCTCTGGTGGAATGGAGGAAAAGGCCTGTCCATAGACATACCACCGCACCGTTCAGGACTTTAGCCTTTAGCTTTAAAAGGAGAATACTTGATTAGATTCTCCATATTGGAGAATCCCTTTCACGAATTAGACAATGAATTAACACTCCGTGTAAAGAGACTCTTTTTGATGGTATCTCATATCTGAAGAAGGGGTACTGGGTGGTGGCTGCCTTATTGACCCAGGAAGGTTTTTATTTTGTTTAAACTGAGTCATGGTTTGGTATTCAACTATATATATATATATATATATATATATATATATATGTATATATAATGTTATGTGGAACCATAGAAATACAGGGAAACGGGTATCTTTTTAGTCTCCGGCACTGCTACAGACCACCATATGCCCTAGTGGTATATTTCCCCTTGGCTCAGTCCAGTAGATTGAGCGTCTAAAGTACAAAATAACATAAAAGATATAAGCTATGCCTGACATCACAATGCAAGGTAGAGTCAAAATAGAGTTGTGAACCATGTAGGTTAAAAGAAAAGCAAAGTAACCATCATGGTTAAGTACATACATCGGATATTTGTGATGTCCTGTGTAGTAAGCCTGTTGAAAGAGTTGTTTTTAAGGGTACAAGGCACCATGCCTCAGTCTAATACTTGTATTATTATTATTATTAGTATTATTTTATTAGATTAGTGCACTGCAACAGATGTTTATAAATCATTGTTAATTATCCTAATAATTTAACAAGGAGGACAATGTATTTCCAAAGGGGAGCCATTTTTAGAAAATAATTCAGTGCAGAAATGATTTATTTATTACATACAATGATGGCAATATATTTGTGAGACATAGCCGGGGAGGAAGTGTTCAATGTTGTTAGTCTAGTCTAGACAGGCATTTAAATCTTCCCAGCAGATATCATTAATCTGTATTTTCTTATTCCGACACATGTTAAAACAAAGTGTCCTGTCTATAAAGTTTATTTATCACTTCAGTACAAAGCATTTTTAGGGGTTTGTTCATTTTTTTTTCTGCCTATACATTTTAATCAATCTTTTTAATGACTCATCTCCAATCTGTCATAGTCTGCTTAGCCTTAGTTTCCTCTCACTTTTGTATTTCGCTACCCGTCCCATGTTCTCCTCCCCCCTCCTGTGCAGCATAAATATCTCAAATGCTTCTATGTCTACAGGTGGTTCTGTGAAGGCAAGGAGCTGAAAAACACTCCAGACATTCAGATCTCCTCTGACGGAGACGGTTTTCACAAGCTCGTCATAGCAGAGGCCTTCGAAGAGGACACAGGGCGATATACTTGCGTGGCATCTAATTCCCACGGTTCTGATACATCTTCAGCAGAAGTATTTGTTGAAGGTAAAATAAAATTTTAGCCGCGAGCAAGTGGGAGTTTTTTTTTTTCTTCTATAATGTCTATATAAATAATTTTGTTAATATTTCAACCAAATTCCTAATATCCGTGTCCAAAAACAAAACGATATTTATAAATAAAGAATTGAGAAAAATAAAAAAATAATAAGTAATGAGTAATAACTTTGTTAACAATAAAAAATATACACACCTGGAATAACAAAAATACAGATTTCTGGGGTGAACGTTTGTTTAGAAAGATGTTATTGTTAGTTGCTATCATGGTTTTAACCCCTTTTAGAGCCAAATGAGCCTTAAATAGAAAAGGTTAAAAAGGTAGGTAGCCTGGCCACAAGTAATCAACTTCCAGTTATTGTTCCATGCCGATGATTGCTAATGTCACTTTAGCTACATGGCTACCATTAACTTTTCATGTATAGAAATGTAATATTTGTAAAATAATTGTAATATAAGTGTGTAATACTTTCTGTTTTGATCCAAGGTGCCAGTTCTTCAGATTCAGAAAGTGAAAGCTTTGCAGTCCTCACAAAACCAGGAACGATGCCACAGTGAGTAGACATGTTTGGATCAGTAGGCCCTTGGTGCTAGGCTACAACATTTACCGGTATATGAGATATTAACATAGTAAAAATGTGATGATCTGTAGGATTATCAAAAAACACAGTCATCTTGGGTACTGTTGGCCAACTGCAAGGTGGCCTTATGTGGAGCTGCAGTGTTGTTAAAGTAGTGCTTAAGATCCATTGCTCATTGTTCATTGCAAAAAAAATATAATGTTATATTTAGACAATGGGATATTTCATATGAATATCATAGATTTAAGGTTTATATTACCCACATTACAGGCAACCTAAATGACCCAAATTTACTCTATGGCCCATGGACTAGAAATGGGGAGCATAGTTCGTGATATAGGCAAACGCAAGAAGGAAACACTTAACACGTTTTAAATCTAGAAGTAGATACATTTTTTAATAATACCATTGAACAGGTGCTTGTGTGGTTCCAAATGTATGCCAGAGTCTTAGGGCATCTTGTTACTGACATCTTGGATTAACAGCGACATATGAGCATGCAGTAGTAATGAATTGTGTGATTTATTGTAGTCTTTCATTCGATTTAAAATTCTAAAATGTGACATGTTCAGTACATCTAAAGATTAGGAGAGGTGTGCCTGGCTTGTGCCGGTCTTCCTGCTGATATGCGAGAGCCAAGTCAGCCTCAAACTAACCGGTAGCTGTAATTCAGCCATCTGCTTTCATTGTGATACATTCAGGAAAATCTGAATCGGAACACGCGTGTCAGTAGTCTTCAGGAGATTAAGGCTGCCAGTTATGCGTGTTTCCTGTCTGTGCGCAACCAGCAGACATTGAGGGTGGTGTGCGGCGTGTGGGGATAGCAGAGGAAGCATAGGGCGACCCATCTGCCATCAGTAACATCCACACATCACGACTGAAGAATAGCTACAGTGAAATAAGGAATCCTACAGAATACAGTAATTATGCTTCCCAGTTATCTTTTACCTGGTCCTGCATATTTCTAGGGTAGGGAATGTGCAGAAGAAGAAGAACATGGTATATTGCAGGTGGCCTGTGTAGCAATAGAAGCAGCAATCAGTTAGACTTGTGCATTCAGATTCCTGCAAACAAAAATGAAGCTGAGAGCTATGGATTTTAATTTGCATTTGTATGAGAGAGTAAATGAGGGTGAGTGACAACAAATTTCGTTTCCGAATTTCATCCCAACCCAATGGTAGCAAATGGAATTTGTTGTTGAGGAGACGGATGGCCAACAACGAAACAAAAAAATTGTCTGAATAGTTTTTGGTCTACTATCAGTTGTGTTTTTGTTGTTAGTTTAAAGCAATTTGTGTTTTGGAGTTAGAAAAATTGGCGTTTTTTTACTTTTTTGTAAATTCAAGAATATTACATGCACATGTAATATTCTCTTCCGTAGAATGTATTTTGGACCCTGAAGGTAAAAGAAAAATCTCGTTTTTTCCATAGGGCTCAAAAGAAAACAAGTTCTGTTTCCTTGACTATAGGGCCTTCATCCCCAAAATGTGGAATAACCACTGCTATAATGCAGCCAATGTCTGTGCCTGTTCAGCAGGTAAGTTGACTATACCTATCCGAAAAAGGGATTTGAAGCATCATTTTGAAAATACCCACACTAGCTTGTATCATTGATTCACGCTGTTTGCACCTGTGCCTAATTTCATCTGCGACACAATACATTCAATTAGAAGCAATACTGAATAGTTCTGGAAAGTGACACAAAGACTATGACTAAAGGTCTATTAATAATTCTTAGACTTGAAGCCTTAACTTCTTGTAGTTATTTTGGACAATCGTGTATGAAATGGAACAATGCTGAATCATGTGAGCTGTAAAAAAAAAATAAAAAAATAAAGTCTCATCTGGATTTGTGAACTATCCAGCATAATGTAACCTACAGAGTTCATGATACTACCTAGTTCTGCAGTATAGATTGTTATAATATTAACAGAAGAAAACATGAATTGTTTATGATTAGATAGATAGATAGATAGATAGATAGATAGATAGATAGATAGATAGATAGATAGATAGATAGATAGATACACAACTTGTCTGTGCCTTTTTTGCCCCCTCCAACATATTTTGCCCACTCATACTCACTATGACATTTATTCTCACACACTCCACTTCACACAAATTATACATCCATGCTCACACACACATTTACACATCCATGCCCGTACACACTTATACATAGACATCCATGCCCGCACACACTTATGCATGCACATTCATGCTCACATACATGCATATATATATATACAAACGTACATGCATATGACCCTGCCTCCGCTTACCTCTCACCTCTCCTGCTGCTTTTTGTGCACACTGTGTAGACAACCTTGGTTTCACAGCGGGGTCACGTAACGTGCCCCCGATACGATCCTGTCTCCCCGTGACAGTTCAACATAGTTTCGAAAAGTGCCCTTCCGATCCTGTGAATTAATCTGAATGGCCTCTTCTGAACCATTTATAACCGGTATGAGGAGACAGGAACAACCCCGTAGTTAAGCCACTGGATAGATTATTCTACCCAAAGTCAATTTTAGATCACAGTATAGAAACAATTTGAATATATCAGTTGTTCATTTCATATAAGTTTTCACCTTCGTTATCCTTAACGATAATTTGCCAGATGTTGTTACTTTAAATGTTTTGACAAAACTGATTACAGAATGAATTTTAGACTAAGTGTCCTGTACAATAACCCCTACCCTACCTGAAAACTCTTTAGAAAGAATCATGTGATTACTATTCCCAAAATATATCACATAAACCCTGCTGCTGAGGTATATTAGACCATAAAGGTTTCGAGTCTGCCTTAAAAAATTTAAGCCAGGAATCAATTCCAGCAGCCATAAATAATCTTAGATCAACTGCATCTGTTTTAGTATTACAACTGTGGCTATGTATCAAAAGTGTATGCAAAAAAACAGACTGGCCAGCTTCAGTGTTGGCAAAACACACAGATTAATTCCAAGGGCAATCGTCTATTTTCTATTGTATTATTTGTGCAATACATCACTACAAGCTGCCAAATACGCCGTGACCCTAAGCACCTCTGGATGTCGTAACACTCATGGACAGATGCGCATACATAGTTTGGAGATGAACACCAGTAATAAACTGACCGCAAGTAAACATTAGAAGAGCTGTTTAATAGGGGTTTTGTGAGCCACAAGGTCACAACTTTTACAATTATTGTCTACAGGTATTCACATGAGCTTAACCTAAAACTTTCCACTTACACCTTAGTACCGGTAAGTCCTGGAAAGTGTTAGAGACATTATCTGTACAGCGTATGATGCAATTGTTATGATAGAATATTAATTGCATACACGCAAAACATTAGTGGTTTCTATGACAATAACCCATAAGTGTGACACGGCAATTAAATGTTCTTATTTTATAAAGAGAAACAATTTCACTTGATTACAGAATTATTTCTGGGAGGGGTTTGTGCATTTAGCTGTAAATAACTCATATTTGTAATGCTGCCTTAAGTTAGCGTTTAACCCAATAAAGTGTTAAATTCAGCAGAGTAATGGAACATGGACATGGGTCATGGTAGATCTGGACCAAAACTCTACCAAAAAACATACCCGTTGAATTTGCACACTGGGAATTTGATATAAATGTCACATCAAAGCTTAGGATGCATGAAGTTAAGTCCAGATGGACATTTATCAACAGTGGGTATCGGATTGCCTCCATATCCTCTGGGCTCTGTATTCTCTGTACATTATATACATTATTACCGTCTAAATCTTCTTATACACTGAACTTTATTTCCATCTTTCAAATATGTAAAGTATCTTGGGAGCTGGATCCAGTAAATTTAACCTATTTCTGCTCCAACTTAGACCTAGAATCAATATCAGTGAAGTTCTTTAAACATATGTTTCCAATATGATGGTATATGATATGATGGTATTCCGATATAATTACCATCACTGGAGTCACTCTTGTTAAAAGTATCTTTATAATTATTAATAAGGGGGATCCAGATTTTTTTTTAATACAATGTGCAGTTTACATAAACTGCAAAAAGCCACGGTATCATTTTCCAACATATTAAAGGGATTGATGAAAAAAATGCTTTTTTATATTTGTGTTGAGAGCAGCATCTATAAGGAATAATATGGTTAAATATTTGGAGTTGTGACTGCCTCCTTGCATTTGTACCGACTTTGTCATTAAATGAACAAAAAAATATTTGTCAGGACTGTCCCTTTAACTGACGCCTATTACCCCCAGCTCGGCAGGGTTACTTGACTCCATTCCTTTGTCTTGATGACAGATTAGTTTGTTAACAGTCCTGTAAATCTTAAAGGGACGCTCCAGCCAGCAAAGTGCTGCCATTAAAGCAGCCAATCACTCAGATCATGGTGGAGATGAAGAGCTGCAGCTCTGCTGCTGCAACTTCTCTATATGGAAAGTAATTTTGTTTTACATGTTTTCCCGGATGCTTCCCGGATTCCCGGATTAACTGATTAATAGCCTTTATATGCATTATTCCTTGGGATAGCTCTCTAGGACATTGATTCCCGTCTCCATTTCCATGTCTACTATACCCATGTGCAGTACGCCCAATGGTGCTGCCAGCTAAAAAGCAAACAGCTGCTGTCAGCAAACTAAATGTATTTCTGTGTTAGATTAGGATTACTCCCCCTTTAACGCAAATGTTATATTATTTTTTACTTTACTCTCTCAATATGATATGTGATTGGCACAGGAATGGCGACTGCGGGTCATGGCGGAAGGGCCCTCTGGCGCCAGGGTAACATCGAGCAGACGTCAGAGACAAACAAATATTTTTTTTTTCATGTAAAGATTGAAACATCTGGTAAAAGTTTGGCTAGCACCGTGTATACATTTTTTTCTGGGAAAAACATTCATTATGGGTCTTTTATAGATAATGTTTTATTAGCAGACCATACCAATAAATCCTATGATGTAGCTCTTTAAGTATCTATCTCGATCTTATGGAAAATGCGTGTTTCCTGTTTGTGATATGTTTAGTCTTGCTTGCAGATGTTTATTAAAACAATAATGTATATTGACAGGTCCAAAGCCCTACGTCATTTCTTTACCGACAAGATGGACCCGGCACATCTACAGTTGCTGCCCCGGTTTTTACTAAGGTCTGCTATTTTGAGTCTTTTAATTATGATATAATTGAGTATTTTTTGTATATATATATATATATATATATATATTTAAATGTTGAACTTTAAGCACAGCCTTTTTTTATTAAAATAGTTTTCAGCTCTGTCTCTGTTCATGTAAAATGTAATTACATTGTAACTTCTTCCATGTTTCCTTCATGAATTTCTGTTATTTATCTCTCTTTACGTCTTTCACAGTGCAATTAAATTAGTAATTTATTAAACATTATTATCTGAATACATTCCTGTAAGCAAGAGGAAATATGTGCCTAATCGGTAATAATTAGGGATACAAATTATAATTGTGGATATACAAGGCCTCTTTGGACGAATTGACCTCTGTCTGAAAACTGGGGGGTGGGGAAACATGTTGTAGTTGGTAACAGAGAGAAGGAATAGCAAATGGCACATTATTAGTTAGCAGACTTATACAAAAGGGGGAAATAATGTAATATTATAATAATGACATATAATGTAACATACTAAAATGCTAAAAATACTACAGTAATTTGGTATACACAAGAAGCAGTCCATGTTAGATGCTAGTTGGTGTTCTACATCAAAATTGATGTAGGCATCTTACTGGAACCCCAATTCTAGCCATTTTAACTAGCAACAGCCAATCACATGTTTCCTTTCTAAAAAGTGAAATTGTATTAGTATACATGTGATTGGCTGTGACTTCACATGCTTCACACATATCAGTAGCACGCACCGCTGTGAAATTTACATACTAACAGCTCGTGGTTTCAGTAGACTCTGCCAAAAAAATGCATGTTCCAATTTACATGAAGCAAAATGCGTTGGCATCCATGCAAAATGAAAAAAAAAAAAGAAAATACATTTTCCGGGGTTAGACTGTCCATTTGGCATTTGTAATCTGTAATAAGAAGAAAGAAAATACAAAATTAATTGCTGTGTTTTTGTTGTGCGAACCCATCCAAAAGATTATCCTGTATAAGACATAGATTTGTGTAATTATTTTCTAATAGGAGTGGTTGTTTTCTTTAATTCACATCCCCAGCGTTTGGTTCTTAGCCACTTGACAGATTAATTAGCACAACCCTGAAATGTGTGAATCACAATACCAGGAACCCATGATTTTGATCTGTCGGAACATGACTCAGTAGGGACATAAACAAAAGACGTTGGAATTCTGCACATTCATGGCCTTCTCATATCGGCGATATTGTGTGCCGGCCTTTCTATATGGTACCTCACTTATGTTCTTGTACATTTTTAACTATTAAATAAAACTCCACCATAATGTGACATAACCTGCATTGTAGCACCCGTGGGTTCACACAAACCTCAAATTCTTTCTACAGATTCCCAATTTTTCCAAGATTATTAGATGTCCCGGGTGGTTTTCTTACCCTTATAGTATATGAAAGCCAATTTTAAGCTTACATTACTGAAATCTGCATGCCAGAAGTTCTCCCTGTAAATTCTTAATGCATTTCAACATATTCATCATAGTACATGAAGAAATGGTGCCACAGTTTCAGCCAGTACCGGGGGGCTACTATATGGGCTCCAGGGCTTTCTCCCATGGCAAGATATGGGCCTTTTGAGCCGGCCATTAATTTAGATCTATTGTGTTTGGGATTATTTTGTTTGCAGACATTGACTAGGTGTTTGTTATAATTTGTCTTATTTTCACACATCTTGTTCCATAATATAAACTGACATTAGTTTGTACCAATTACACATAGGTGTGATCTAGTCTAGGACACCATTATCTATGTAGAACAAGACACACACATGGAAGGAGACCTTTAACAGAACACACATGGGGAGTCCGTGTCTGTACACACACTAAGAATATGTTTAATATGTTCTCAGTACAAAGCTATTTCTTGGTCTCATTGAGTGTGAGATTTATTCTAAATCAGTTTTTTTTTATTCCTGTTATTATCATTATTATTTTTGCTCTAAGCTAAGTACGTTATGTAATTGTCCGCTTAGCTTGGTGGTTTTAATTAGAAAACTGATGAAAAAGTTGAACATTCTCCACTGTGGGAACTTAAGTCAGTTTTCATACAAATATCTCCTTTGCCATGTCATCAGATATTGACTCACTGTCTGCGTACAGCAAACATTCCTGCGGGGATCGGAAGCTTTTCTGGATTACAAAGAGATGCCAGCAGTACCAGCTGACTTAGACTTTAGGGTTGAAAGATCAACCAATGGAATATTCTTTTTATGTTCAGCAAATGTTCACCTATTGTTGCTCAGTATGATATTTAGTTTGTTTAATAGTCTTTGGTATTTGTTTAATACTTTCTATCTTTTAGCACTCTGAGTGTTGCAGTTATTATTGTTTTGGATTATATAGCACCATCGTACTCCGCAGCACTGCACAGTGGGCAAACGGGACATAACAAGTAGTGCGTCACACAACAATTTAGACTTAATGAAACAAAACATGAAGGTGACCCTGCTCAAAAGATTACAGTCTGGAAATTGACTCCAATAGGGAGATGTACTTTTGGGGATGACTGATGTACTAACAAAAATAAGGTCTCGTTTGTTGAGCAAGTAGGCTTTATAGCATAACGTTACTTAGAATTCTTCAGATCACCACCTGAGAGTCCAGAATTACCAGCTTTTTACAGCACCTCTGGGACAGCTCTTTTTTTATATGGGTATGTGGAACCGCCTCCCAGCAATAGTGGTAGATGCCAGTACATTGAGGGAATTTAACCATGCTCTGGATAGGTATATGGCTATCCTGAATCTCAAATTAGACCAAAAACTGATTGATTATTGTTTTAGATAACTCCTTCATATTCAGCAGCGCTGTACAATGGGTAAAAACATGAGAGGTAATTACAGCAACCCAGTGCATTTTTTCCCCCATTTTTTGGTGTATATATACATCATTTATGATAAATGCTTTTTATTCTCTCAAATCCAGGAGCTGCAGAGTCTAACAGCGTCTGAAGGACAGGTTGTGGTGTTAGAGTGCCGAGTAAAAGGCACACCACCGCTGAAGGTCAAATGGTTTAGAGAAGGGACAGAAATTCAGGACTCTCCAGACTTCAGGATTCTTCAAAAAAGTAAGGATCTGCTTTACTTTTAATTCTGCCGTAGGTAACACAGCCACAGAAAGTCAGAAATATACATCAACACTATACTCATAGTTTAGAAAATAAGGCCATATGTATATTTTTCTGTGGAAGGTTCACCTGTTTTGTGTCCATGTAAAAACAAGTGTAAAAAAAAAGTAATAAAGCTTAAGCTTTTAAACAAAATAATAAAAACTACAATCTTTGTGTTCCAGCTATACCTTTATTACATATAATTAAACCTAGTAATTACAGGACAGTTGTGATTATTCTCTATAATATATCTGTTTTTGTGATCAAGGTCCCTGTCTTCTGGATAGTATGCGATCTGTAGGTTGTAGATTTCCCCAGGGTCTTCATTCACGTATTATTTAACCGCACATATATACACTCCGAGAGGAGAGAGTGTCAAGTGGCCATTGTTCTCTCTGCTAATCTGGAGAGGTTGAGAGGTTATACATTGTATTGCAGCAGGCCTGGCAGACAGGCAGACAGGAAGGTAGTTATGATAACTTATACGTTTAGGAAAGTGGGGGTATAGAGTGTTACTTGGATCTAAGCAATGAAACTACTGTACTGGCTTAAACATATATCTATTGTGACTATTAAGTTTATTTTAAATTGGTTTTTGTTCAAGAATTATAGGACTATATTAGGGTATTATTACTCAGTCTGGGGATATATGTGGCTCATTGTGAAAGTATTGAGGGGAAAGACCTATTTAAATGTATTATCGTGTTATATTGTATAGCGTAAAGATATGAATTGCTCTCATTGGCTTGCCTGATGCGAGCATTATGTTACTTTTTTAATAATGCTTTTATTGCTTTTTGAAAATGAAATACATAAATAACGGGCAGAATAATATTGAACCATCGTAAACCAACTGCTGAGTCCCCATTACATTTGATATAAGTAAAAAACACTTACAGTTGGGTAAAAATCCAACCATTTGTTGTTTTGCTACACATACGGTAAGATGAGGGGTCTGTGTTAGTCTAATTTGAGACCGTGGGAAAATAACCCCAGCACCTCCTCATTCTTTCAACTCCAACCTCAAAGACATAAGCAACGCTTCTTTTTCCCTACTTTTCAATCGGATTTTATTTATTTGAGAGCCCTATATACTGCTGACCTTGGCCACCCTCCCCTGCTAAAAGTCAT